>NW_005179008.1:32531-63682 GCF_000350225.1 Chondrus crispus | reverse complement strand
AGAGGACGGACTTGGACGCGTGGCACGGGCGAGCGGACCAACGCCTCCGCGCCCCGGAGCCGTATTGGGTGACGTTCCAGAAGTGATGGACTGAGGCGGATCCGGGCTTGCATGCGTCTCGCGCGTCCACTACCCAATCGGTTCCATTCTGAACGCGCGGACTTCGGTAAAATTACGTTTAGAATAAGCTCGAGGTGAGACCGTGGTGGAGGGCCATCACTTCGTCTCCCTGGTCCCTTCCGCCGTCGGTCTCTTCCAGTATTTGAAGCACAAATTCATCTATCAGACTTCATTACAGTACATACAGCACTATATTCAGCTACTGCAGCCAGTGCGTCCTGTCCCGGACTGTAGAGCTGTCAGACACCGGACTAACCGTAAACGTGGGGCTCACGTGTGTGTGCGCGCTGTAAGGTCCGCACCAAACAGCACCGCATCTAATTCTAGATGTAATCATCGGAAGTTATAACGGAGCTACGGAATTCATGACTGCTGTTGAGCCGTCTAAGTGTCCGTTGGCGTCTGGAATGTTTTTGCTGGTGCTCGGGGGCAGTGGGTTTATCACGGAACGGAGTTCTACAGATGTCTGCAGAGAGAAACAGGCGCTGTTCAGTTGGTTCCGGCTCAGGTGTTCGATCGTATAGGGAGTCCCCGGTCCATGCACGGGATGAGCTTCACCATTATCGAGATGGGCAATCGTATCTGGACCTTGGGTACACTGTTATTTGTTGGACAGCCATCTCCCGTCATCACAAAAAGACGAAAGAGGCCGAGAGCTTACGCGGTTTGGCTGGATTGTATGTGATGCACAATACTTATCGAAAATCTCTGAACTGCAGTTTTAATTCACGGACCCAGTTGAGATGTGTGTGTCTGTGAATCATTTGAAAAGTGCGAGGAACACAGAACTGTAGCATTTTGGCACCTTTGCGGTGTGCTTGGACCATGCTTGTTGCTTGGAACATCAACTGTCAGGACACAATCCAAATCAGGTACGTACAGTGGAGCCAAATGTTGCTTTCGGTTTGAAGGACTAACCTTTTTCTTTCCCAATCCGATCCGTTTCATCGTCTTCATTCCCGTGGATATAAGCATCGTTATGGCCCACTATCCTGCTTCTTGTGCGAACACACGAAGCTCGGTATAGTTCACTGCTCCTAACAGCAAAGCGATACTGTAGTGCAATACGCACCTGAAAAGGGGGGTGAAAAGAAAGGAAAATATTTGGATATGAAAAGTAGTCCGGGTTGGGGGACACACGTGTGAATAACTGCACAGTTTTAATTTTTAATTATTTTATTTTATTTAGTTAATTAGTTAGCATTAATTTTGCTGACATTAGATTAGATTTAGGATCTAGCGCCGAGAGCTACTGTAGTGGCTCCGGCGGGGCGATATATACCTTAGCCCTCTGACCACCAAGTCAGTAAAGGTAACCCGAGTTGCCAGAGTTGAATGTCGCCTTGGTCGAAGTCCGTCTCTACCAAGACGCTCCCTTTTACCTATGCCTACGGCATCCTTTGCGCTCGGGGGTTCCCTTCTCTTTTCCCTTTATTTCCCTATTCATTTCTCTACTTCTATTTCTATCTTTTCCTTAACTGTGTTGGTTCCATTGGAGTCGGTTGCGACCGATCCGGTGTAGGTGTTTTAGCCATCGGGCAACACGTTGTGTAGCGCTGCTACTGTTTCAAGTTCCGTCGGAAGGCTGTTGCGACGACGCCTCCATCGAAGGTCTTACTGTATAAGACAGAGTTGGTACCACCTACCGCGATTGCGATCGCGCTGGTGAGGGTGTTTCTAGCCATCGGGCAACACGTCGGTAGTAGCGCTGCTACACAATTACGATCCCGTCGGGTAGTGCTGAGCAAGCCCCCGTCGAAGACCTTGAATTATACCCAAGGTGCTGAAGACGCTCGTCGAGCATTGGCCTTACAACCCAGCGAACCGCGGTTACATTCTCGTAGACAAGCCCAACCCGCACTCGCCGAGCGCTCAAGTCTTCACAAGTCTCTACCACCATTTTCCTCCCGGGCCGGGCATCTTTCCTTACCCCCCCCCCGTCGGAGTTGAGCTACCGTGGGCCGCAAGCCCACACAAGGGGAAAGGGAGTCTCGAACGCTCCGTAGCGCGTGCCATCGGCAGTTGTTGTTGTTGCTGTTGTTTTTCGTCTTTTTGTTTGACCGTGGGACTGTGTTCGCGGCCTTCTAGGCACATTGCACTACAAAAGTGGTCTCCCGACCTAGAATTGTGTCTACGACAGATTTGACCTGGAGTTGTACTACGAAAGTGGTCTGGGTAACGGAGTCCCTTTTTTATTTTTTTGTTTGTACTTTCTTTGTGTAGGTTCGCTTGTACGAGCGATGTCGACAAGCGCCCCCGGGGACGTCGGTCCCGGGGCGGGTACGAGCGGATCGGCAAGGGCGTCGAGGATCCCGCGGGGTCCTCGCACCCGAAGCCAGGCCAATACGGCCACGGATCCCGAAGGTCAAGAAATCCCGACGGGGATTGAAGCCGACAAGGATAACCTATCGTACAGGTTCGAGAAGATGGGCGAGGAAATTCGCCAAGAGATGACGAAAATCTCGAGGCTGAATTAGCCCTCGTCCGGAAGCAACTGGAGTTGCAAGCATCCGAGTTCCACACCGTTTTAGGAGATCTATCGGCTCGAGTGGATCTCTTCGAGAAGGAGCGAGGTGATGCGACCGACGGTCTGGAGCCGGAGGTCCTAGCTTCGTTGAAAAGTTCAGTCAAGGACGCAAGGCGCGACGCGAATCAAGCTTTGGAGTCCTTAGGTAAATTTAGAAGCAGTATCGACGACAGGTTCGACCGTGCCGCTCATCGTCTCAAGGACCTTGAACAGGTCGCCGGGCAAGAGCCGCTCTCCACGGGTCGAGAAGGCGACCGTCGATCGAAGAAGGACAAGGCCGCTGTACAGCGGAGTTCCAAGTCGAAGACTTCGAAGAAGAATCTGCGATGCCGGAGCAAGAGTCACTGTAGTGACGAGCCGGAGGACCAAGACTCAATGGCCGAGTCGAATGGCCTTTCCGAAGATGGTGACGACGGTTCGTCGAACCATGCCAGCGATTCCGAACATCGTTCAGAGGAAGGAAAAGGAATATCGCAGGGCAAGAAAATTACCTCCAGACGGGGCGGAATCACTTCGTCCGCCTCGCGGAGAGACAAGGACGCGGAGCCCGAAGATGTCGCAACACGACGCGGGCCGCGATGGGAGGAGTTGGAGGAGCTGAATCCGACCAACTACCTCTTCAAGAAATTACTTTCGTACCAAACGTACCGCTTGCGGAACCCGCAGACATATTTGTCAAGTTCCCGGCGTACCGCCGTGCGAAAAATCAGGAGAGATATTCCGCCTAAGGTGAAGAAGGACAACACGTTCACAGGTGAGGACGGGGTCCTTGTGTTGGATTTTTTGGCAAAATTAGTTCAAGAGTTTGATACTCAAGAAATGAAGGAGGGGCAAGCGATCCGCTTGTTGCCCGAATTTCTAAGCGGCATCGCCTTGAGGCAGTACAATTCGGTGTCTCAGACGGCCGGGTCCCACCACGGAAAGGTATCCGTTTGGCCGGAGGCCGTACAGTGGTTGTTGAGGAGTTTCGCAACCGACGAGGCGATCCGTCAAGCCGTACTCGCATTGCGAGAGGTTCAGCAAAGACCGTCTGAAGACGAGATGGAATTTTATATCCGTCTGACGAACGCGAGCAATCGATGTGGAAACGTATATTCGATGGAAGAACAAATGACGATGTTTATTGAAGGACTCGATTCCAGTATCAAGCCGATGGTATCTCAATACCGGCAAGAAAATCGGGACGTTTCGTTTTTGAGACTAGTTAATTACGCGAAGGCGCATGGCTCGGCGAGTCGCGCTAAGAACAAGAAGACCAAGAAGGTCACAATCCAGACGCCGTCGACGCTCAGGGCAGGTAAGAAGCCGAGAGCTTCTTATCCCGGTCGCAAAAGTCAGGCCGCCGTCCATTTAGCCGAGTCAATTTCCGCGTCAGATGAATGCGGTGCGCATGGAAGTAGCGAAAATCACTACGAGGGCGCGTTGGTAGCCGAAGGCGAGTTCATTGAGCCGTCGGAGGGCTACGGACACGAGGACTACGGGGCAAGCGGGTCGTCAACTTTACCCACGCCCGCATACACGACGGAGTCGTTTTCAGAGCCCATGGATCCTGTGAGGATGTTTCGGGGGCGCGGCCACACGCCGGCGCCGCGCATTCCGATGGAAGACAAGGGTACAACGTTTCGAAGGCCAGGATGGATGGGAAGGCCGCAACGTCAAGGAAGGCCGCCGGCCCGTGGAGGACCTAGGCCGCAATATCCCTTCAAGACGCACGGACTGGTGTGCTATCATTGCTATGAAAAGGGGCACGCTGCGCCAACGTGCATTCTTTCCCTCCGGGAAATGCACCGAGTTTTGGAAAATTATGAGGCGTTGTCTCCGATGGAGAGGTTAAGGATACCATCGACGAGTTATCTGAAGGTCAAGAATTGGTTCCATTCGCAGACGGCGAGCACGCCGAGCGCTTCAACGGCGAGGTCGAACCAACCCTTCAGAGGGCCCGCCGCGGGGCCCGCGCCGTCGGATGTGAGAAGGATCCCGCAGCGGCAGGAAAACTAGAGAGGGGAATCTCGCATGAGTCGCGAGAGGCACAGAATCGACGTACTGTGCCCGGGGCTCAGCCCCGTTCCCCGTCTCTAAGGGAAAAATCAGGCCCCGATGAGGAGGTTGTTGGATTGGTGGATAAGCCCAAAGGGCAGCTTAAGTCAAGAAAATTCTGAGCCGAGCCCGAGATCATCCGCTGGAAGAAGTACGAAGACCCTGGTACAGGGTTAAGCGAAGGGAGTGTCCCGAGAAGATTTTGGTTCTTGCGCGAAAAAACTACAAAGTTTACGCGGACATCGGACCCACAATCGGATTGATGAGCCGGGTGTTGTCTGTTTTAGACACCGGCGCGGGACCCAACCTTGTGCGAAAATCGGAACTCCCAGCTGGAATGGAATCTCTAGTGTCCTACGGACCGACCCAAGACATTGGCGACGCGAACAATAGGCCACTCCGGACTCTCGGCACAATTAGAATGCCTGTGAGGCTTCGAAAATTTGTGGCCGCAGCCGAGTTTATTGTATGCGAAAAACTAGCCGTCCGGCTAATTCTAGGCGCGGACTACTGTGACCGGTTTGTGGAAGCAATTTATCCAAGGAAGAAAACGGTTGAGTTGGCGGATTTCTCGGAGGTTCCGATAGCTTGGCGGTTCTCGACGAGAAGAGGGAAGAAGAATCTCGTCCCGGGAGAGGACGAGAATGATGGAAAGGTGGAGCGAATTTCCCCTAAGGTAAAAGTGGCAAGAGCCACAACTATTGAGCCATGGACGCAACGCGTCGTGGAATGCACCTCGAAGAGGGCGGGCTTAGTTGTGGTTCGGCCGTACTCGTCGTTGTACGAAAGGCACGGGCTGACGTGTACAAATGGTGTTGTTCAGGTCGAGCCTGACCGGCCATTTCGTTTACTCGTTGCGAATTTTAGGAAGTACCCTGTCAGGGTGCAAAAAGGCCAAGTGGTTGCAGAATTATTACCGCACCCGAGAGCCGCGCTCGAGAGCAAAACCACCATTGGTGAAGTTCTTGGAATTCAAGAAAGGAAGAAGGAAAATCTTCCTAATTCCACCAAGACGCCTAAGGGCGAGACAAGATGCGAACCGTCGGATCAAGACCGCGAGGAACAGCAAGGAGAACGGGAGGAAAGGCTCTCCGCGACGGCAACTACGAAGCCGGAGCGGCGGATTGAGCCTCCCCCGCCGGACGTGGAGGAACTCGACCTGAGCCACGTGCCGGACCGGCTGCGCGAAAGATTCCGTCGAATGTTGAAAAAGTATTCCCGCATGTGGGATGGGATCCTCGGTGAGATCAACACCACGGTCCACCGGATTGAACTGGCCCCGGATACAAGGCCAATTGCACAAGCTCCCTACCGAGCCGGTCCAAAGGCTCGGGAGGTCGAGGACGCAGAAGTACAGAAGATGTTAGAAGCAGGAGTCATCGAACCGGCGCAGTCAGAATGGGCGTCGCCCGTTTTATTAGTGCCCAAGCCGGACGGATCGATGCGCTTTTGCGTAGACTATCGTCGGTTAAACGGGGTGACGGTAAAGGACACGTACCCTTTACCGCGCATGGATGAGTGCTTGGACTCGCTTGGTGACACCAAGGTTTTCTCCGCGTTGGACGCGATCTCGGGATATTGGCAGATGCCTATCCCTGAGCGCGACCGCGACAAGACCGCACTTTCGTGTCACTCAGGACTGTATCGCTTCTCAAGAATGCCCTTCGGGCTAACCAACGCGCCAGCGACGTTTCAGAGAGCAATGGATATCCTGCTCTCTCCGTTCCGTTGGAGGTGCTGTTTGGTGTATTTGGACGACATAATAATTTTTAGCAAGTCGTGGGAGGAGCACATCGTGCACGTGGATGAAATACTTTCTGTATTGGAAAAGGCAGGTGTGAAGCTCAAGCTTCGCAAGTGTGAATTTTTCGTCGAAAAGATCAAGTACCTGGGCCATGTCGTTCGGCCAGGTACATTGGAAGTGGACGCCGCGCGAACCGTCGCATTGGAACAAGTGAGGTACCCTCAAACGCAGACCCAGCTCAGGAGCTTCCTGGGACTTTGTAATGTCTACCGCAGATTCGTTCCGCATTATGCGAAAATCGCGCATCGGCTCAATCAACTGTTGAAGAAGGGACAACCAGTCCAGTTGGAAGGATTCGACGAACCGTGCGAAAAAGCTTTTCATAAGCTCAAGGACGCTATCTTGGCACCGCCGGTGTTGGCGCTGCCGAAGAAGAACCTACCATACTCGGTAGACACCGATGCAAGCGACTATCAAATCGGCGCTGCATTATTTCAGACACATCCGGATGCGCAACGTAAACCCATCGGGTTCTTTTCAAGAACGTTATCCGCAGCCGAGAGAAACTACTCCGTTTCAGAAAAAGAATGTCTAGCGGTAATTTGGGCCGTACAGACTTTAAGACCATATCTATATGGCGAGCACTTCATTGTGCATACCGACCATGCCTCATTGAGGTGGTTGATGAACGTAACCGATCCCAGCGGCAGATAAATCCGATGGAGGCTCCGCCTCTCGGAATTCGATTTCAAAATCAAGTACAAGAAGGGCAAGGCGAACAGTCAAGCTGATGCCCTGTCAAGATTACGGACCGCATGAGAAACCGTCGACGAAATCGACGACGAAATCCCATGCTTTATGGCCGAACCGGCCGAGGGAACGGTGGAGGACGAGGACAGTTTTGACGCGTTAGACGACATCCTCGCTCTTGAGGGGGGACCGCCCCTGATCGCCTCGGTCAATTCCAAGCTGTCACTCCGGAGGAGCTCATTCGCGAGCAAGCCGTCGACCCCTTCTGCAATCGCATCAAGGAAGAAATGGACGCCGGAAAGGTGAGAACGTTCAGCATGGAGACCGAGGAACTCGAAGGAACTCTATGCCGTACCGCGGCGGAGTTTGTACAAGTGGTGATACCACAATCGTTAAGGGACCGCGTCCTAGGGTTGAGCCACTACGCAAAATTGGCAGGCCACCCGGGAGGCAGGAAACTTTACAAGGTATTGAGAAGATATTTTTATTGGCCTACGATGGCCCTAGACTGCTACGCAGTCGCGAAGAATTGCGCCGCATGTGCGCGGGAAAGGGTGAAGTTAAGAAGAAACACGAAGGAAATGAAGCTGTTCACGCCCAAAGCTCCGCTGGAGTTTGTCGCCATCGACATTCTCGGCGAGCTATTTACAACTAAACGAGGAAATCGGTATATTCTCGTGATCAGCGATCGATACTCGAAACTGGTACGAACCGTACCGTTGAAGAAGATATCAGCCGCACACATCGCACAAGCCTTCGTTCACCATTGGGTCTTCGTGTACGGACCGCCGGTCAAGCTGCTGTCCGACAATGGAACACAATTCACGGCCCGGTTCTTTCAGAACGTGTGTCGAATTCTCGGCATACGCAATGTGTTCACGACTACGTACCACCCGCAAGCCAACGGCCAAGTTGAGAGGTTTAACGGCACGCTGACTTCCGCGTTGCGAAAATATGTTGGAGAGCATCCCAAAGACTGGGACTAATTTAGCGACGCTGTGACGTTCGCATACAAGACGCAAGTTCATCGAACTACGAACATTGCGCCCTTCGAGCTGGTGTTAGCTCGGGCGCCGAGAAGCATTGCGTTACAAGCGCAACCAACTTTGGAGAACTTTAGCTCGTCACGAGCATACTACCTGAAATGGCAGTCGTGGTTGGAAAGCCTGATGAAAGGCGCTGCTAAGAGCTCGCGGAAAGAACAAGCGCGCTACATTCGAAATTTCGACGCAAGGCTCCGCAAGTCGAAGTATGACATCCCTTCAGGATCATACGTATTCCTTCGGAAAGAGCAAGGCACGGCCACCGAGCCGAAACAGAAGTTGGCACAAGTGGCTACAGGTCCATATCAAGTGAAGGAGTCAACTGAGAATACGGTCGTCATATCCATCGGCGACCAGGAAGAGCGCGTGTCGCGAGATAGAGTCGAATTAGCCCCTAGTCCCATGGACTACACGCCGATAGTCGGGATACGACAAGCGCTACAATTTCTCAACACAGAAGGGGAACGAGAAGGACCCGCCGCGCAAGCGAAAGATAGGATGGATGACGGACCGTTGATGAATCAGGAAGCTACGGGGACCCCGCACGGTCTACAAGAGATGGGAGGTTCGGAAGGACAGGGTGAGGAGGAGTCACTGACTCTTCGGAAGGGGGACGGACAGTTGGACACGCAGGAAGAAGGAGCCGGGAGTCAGGAGTATGTGATCGACAAGATCGTGGACCACGGCTACGATGGGGAGAAATTAATTCTCAAAGTGAGATGGTATGGGTATACCCTCAAGGACGCAACGTGGGAAGCCCTCGAGCAATTGCCCCGCACCGCGGCCGTCACGTATTTCCGACGGAAAAGACTATCCTTGCCCGCGCAGGTCGCACAAGCGCAATCAGGATAGTGGTAACCAAGAATCTCACATGTCAGTGTCAGTGCGGTAATCCGCACTGGGCAGAGCGAGCCGACCTGAGGGTCAAGAAAAGGGGAACGATGAGATGGAACAAACCAGGTGAGGGGCCTTCAGATACCCCCCCTCAAGTAGAAGCAGCGCGCGCACGAGTAGGATGAGCGTCGTGATGAGATACTCAGGTCGGAAGTCGCGTAACGGGGTGCCAAGCGAAGAAAGAACGCTTGAAGAACGGGGACATGGACTGGACAATCCACCTTTTTCACTCTTACCTTCATAACTGTTCGGTCTCGTTTTTGTTTTATTTGTGATTGCTTTTGTGTTGTCCTATTTTATATTATTTTTCAGACGTTGGGGACACGACCCCGTACCGCGGAGGTCGGTCAGCAAGTTTACGAGGAGCCGAAGGAGGACGTTGAAGAGGCGATAATCTTCGAGATCAATTCCGCCTTCGACAAGGTTACGGCCGACACCCGCGTCGCGGGATTCTCACCGGGTCATAACGAAGACCTCTCTCTTATTTTCTATTCCTTTTCTTTGCTTCGGTTCTGTTTCTTTTTGTTTATATATTTTTTTGATGTCGAAGACACAGCCCCGGGCAACGTCCGGGGCCCCTAAGAGAATGAGGAAGGTGAACCAAGTCGTCCACTTACAAGAAGAAAAAAAGGAAATTGGATGCACGACGTTGATGGCCAACCAGGTGACATTAGTTAGATTAGAAAAATATATAAGTATGTAGCAAACGCCGTGAGACAGGACGGAGTACGGAAGACGTGTGCTCGACGAGTGACCGCGCACGACGATGAGACTAAGGCAGAGCTTCCCGGAGGGGCGTACTTCGTGTCGTTGGAGAAGGGCTGAAATGGCCGACGGCTGGTTGAAGGGCTGTGGGTGATTGAGGAAGTGTCTGGTGGCAACCAGACGGCAGCATAAATGGGAGAGCGGAACGCATTGGAAAGGGGGTAAGTGAAGGAACAAGCGTGGTTCCGCAGTCGCGTGTGCAGGCCTACCGATCAAGCTGTGTCGGTCGCGAATGCTATACACCCGAATATCCCGCGCAAGTGGGCTATTCTCGCTGATACTGTGGGGGGCAACAGGGAAAGGAGGTGCAGAGTACTGTCCTCGACGGTGGACATGGGGGTGCGTCAGACGGACGAGTGGGTTATCTTTGAGTCGAGGGAGAAGGGGTCTAAAGGATGTGGCTGAGGTGCATACGCATGCTGGCAAGGCGAAGCAGGAGGAAGTGGATGATGAGATGTGCGACGGAGCTGAGGTATTGGCAGGAATGAGTGTTGGAGGCGTGGCGAGGCGTACCTCTTGAGGATGAAGAGATGCACCACGATGCGAAGGGAGGGTCCGAAGGGCAGGCAGTTGTCGTTGGATGGCCCATCGCGTAAGCCGCGGGACACCTCCGAGTACACCGCAACTCCCTCCTGTGCAAATCGACAAGTGTCGCGATGCCCAAGTGGAACACAGAACCACATCGGGAATTTTGAAGCAAAATTTAGGAAGGCATGTCGGATGGAGCGCACGAGGCGCCGGGTACTTAGACAAAAATAGAGGGGTGCAAACAGCGCGCACAAGTCCGTACCCGCCACCACGCGAAGTTGTAAACAGGGAAAAGGGGAACACGATCGTCCCGTACGAGATGTCGAAAAAGGAGAGCGACGTTAACCCTCGACAACACTCACAAGCCAGAGGAGGGAGACGCTATTCCGTGCGATGAGACCGCGGATCGAGGGAGCACAGCCTAACTGAGGGGATGCCGAGAATACCGTCGGTTGCAGCAGACACTTACCCTCCTGCAGTTCTCTTATCTCGCGCGCAACGCTCTCACCGATCACCGACGATCAGTTTTTTTATCTTCGCTTTGCTATTCTTCTTTTTGTTTGTTATCTTTTATTATTTTGTTTTTTAATGCCGAGGAAACGTCCCCGCACAGCGGAGGGTGGTCAGCAAGTGTGCGACGACTCAGCAGGGGCCATTGAGGAGACGATGACCTTCAAGATCAATTATGCGTTTGGCAAGACTACGGATGATGCCACGCGTAGCGGGATTCCCGCACTTCAAAGCGAAGCTGAGGAGGAGCTGACGGATGAAGGAGATCTTTACTGTACGGCGAGAGTTTCAACGAAACGGCGAGAGCCAGGCAGAGAGGAAGTCGTCAGACAACGGGAAGAGTGGCAATAACTAGAAGCGCCATGATCGCGACGCACGGTACAATAGTAATGAAGGAGCGCCATGGACAGGAGGTAATTTGCGGCGGTGCGGGAAGGCTCTCTCTCATGATCGGTCCGATCAAGCTGTGTTTCATTCGGCTTCATACTTCGGACGATCCGGCACCTTGGAGCGTTGATGGCCTTTGATGAAACCCGGGAAGGACCCGCGTGACGCTGTGTCACCGAGCTGCACGCCGTGGTCGAAGAAAAAAATGGGAAAGGCCCGTGGGAGCCTGGGAAGTAGCCCCGCGCGTGTGAAGAGGTCTACGAATGAGGGGAATTTTCGACGACGCAAGCTGAGGTTCGCCCAGGACAGAAGACTTCGTCAATGACACCGCGGTTCTCACCGCCCCCTTTCACCGCCGACTCCGCCGAAGGACGGAGGAACCGAGTCGCAGACGAGCAATACCGCGACAGGATGAGCGCACGAAATTTGGATGAGGATTGGACAACCACAGCTGATGCTCTAACCCGTAAATCTTGCGCGATGTGCAAGATCATTGAAGCGGCGTTTCTCTTGACGTTGAATAGCGACAAGTGCGTGCAGCCGAATCGGACACCGAACTCCACCGAGAAATTTAATTTAAGAAAACGTGTCATGCCGGATAGTGTTGTTGGAAAGTGCAACCTTCACGCACAGCTTCGTCCCCGAAGCCGACATGAGACGTTCGCGGGAATTGTGGAACATCAGGATGCCAGGTCACAACAAGCCGTTCTTTTCTTATTTGTTTTTATGAGATCGGCGAGGTCAACGGGCAAGTTCGACCGACTTGCAAGCATAATAATTTGCGGTTGTCTTACAGAAACCAAGTGAAGCGACGATGAGGGAATCCTGCGCACAGCAAGAGATATGACGCAACTGGGCAATGGAAATCGAAGCTTCGTTGAAGTTACACTCCCTACCTCACGGGGAGACGCCGTCAACCCGTAAATGCCAAAGTGGCGATCGCAGCTATACTGTTACACCATTTTCAACAGGTGGAACACCTCGCTACCGACCACTCCCGCGATAGAGGATCAGAGAAAAATGTTTCTCCGCTACGCTCGATTTTTATTTGACTATATATGTCCCCAATCCGAAACACAACGCACGTAGACGCGATGAAGAATTGGAGAAACTGTCTTGGTTAGGCCGAAACACAAGGCTTGCTACCGTATTGTTTTCTACAAAATATACAAGGGAAGCGTTTCCAGAGCTACCTACAACAGCCCATGTGAACCCCGCTGGTGCGTGAGAAGGAAGGGCGAGCCGTGGAAGATTGAATCAAGACGTTGGGAAATGCGGGTCGGTATAAATGAAAGATATTGTTTCCCTGGAAGAGAGGAGAATAATAGGTCCGCGAGGGAGTGTGATACGTCAATCTGCTATCTGTACGACTACTGATGTGTAGCTCGCAAAAAATACAGCGTTCAAGCGACGATGAAACAGAATGTGCTGCATTTTACTGTGTTTGAAATTTTTCGAGAGCAAGAGACCTGCAGTGGCAGAAGAATCAAGTAACGGAGACGGACAATGTGGGGATGGATGAAATCAATTTCAAGTTCAGGACGAAAGGCTCTCAGTATGTCAGAGGATTGCGTATATATGAGTTTTTACTGCAGGGAGCACGGCCCCGGCTGGATTCAAAAGAGGTAGCGCAAGTTGCGGAATTGCTGTCAAAAAGGAGGAGAGGGATTGACCGGAGGATCCTCCCGCCCTCTCACTAGACGTCGAGGTGGGATGTCATCGGACTCCGTGCACAGGCTAAATTGGGCCGAACCACTCCTGGCAGGGGACACTTTCACAAGAAACCTCATTGAGGGTCCCGTATGGCTGGCTGGTAAGGAGGTGAGAAACCAATCCAACGGCATCCTGTGCGAAGTAAATAGGAGGACTTTCAAAAAAAAGAGAGAAGGGAATTGGGGATGCACGTCATGGAAAAGAGAAGGAAAGTGGATAAGAGAAGGGAGACGGTAACGAGGAAAAGAGAAGGAAAGTGGATAAGAGAAGGGAGACAGTAACGAGGAAAAGAGACGGAAAGTGGAGAGAAGAAGATGCGACCGCAGCGACGGGGCGTATAAAAAAAGAGGAGGAAGTTGATAGGAGACGGAAATGCCATTTATTTTTGGTGGAACGAAGGGAAGTGTCGACGAGGGGACGACACTCTCAGAGGACAATGATCCGAACATGGATCGGCAGGACGCTACCATCGGTAAGGGGTCAATGGGACGATTTACCCAAGGATATTTTTCTTTGGAAGTGAGGCGACAAGTTGCGCCAGTAAGCGCAGGTCAACAAGGGATGCCCCTCGAAGAGCCCCCTCGTTTATTCCGTGGGCACGGAGTAATGTGCGATAAACGCTGGCGGCGCCATCATTCTTTTTGACGATGTCTGAAGAGGGCGGGGAGGTCGAACCTCCCCTGGTCGATTGGACTGCGTCGGCAATTGGTAACAAGGGGGCGGCAACTGGAACAGCCGCAGGAGAAGGGGGACGAGCTGGGACGTGCACAGGGGAAGACGGAGCAGGAGGAGCCAAGGGGGTAAGGGACGAAGAATTTCCCTTCCTTTCTGGGGCTGCGCGCACGGACAGACTGTCAGTCCGGCTAGATGACGAGGAGACCTCTCTCGTCTCTGATAGAGGGTGACACCTGGCTACTGGAGGTGAATGAGACCGCGAAGGGGATTTGACCTCCTCACACTCGGGGGCTCTCGTCGCCCTTATCGAAGCATTCACGGGGAGAGTGGGGCCGGCCGGATCGACAGGGAGTGAAGGCGGTGAGACCGGTAGCACAGGGCGAGAACGCAAAGGCTCCCGGGTGTAGTATAACCCCCCCTTACCGGAATTAGATATACATCAGATCGGCTACTGTAGAGCCCGAGCTCTACAGTACCTCCGCACGCGCCCACACGTTTACGGGGCGCGCACGCACACGTGTGCTAATACGTGTAACACACGTGTACAGTCAGCACGGGCCGACCCACGCTGACTGCAGTAGCACTACAGTACAGTCCGTACTGTACTGTAGTATGATAGGATTAACTTGTACATTAAATACGTGAGCGAGCGACGGCGGTGGGGGGAGGACAAGCACGAGCTTGTCCAGAACCTACGCCTTTGGTCAAGCTCGCCCCGCCTATTCTAGAACGGGTTCCCACTAGCCCGTATCTAGTTAGGAACCGAGCGGGCAGGGGACGCGCGAGCACGCGAGCGAGCCTAGATCCGCCTCCGCCCGTCAGCGCTGGTACGTCACCCAGCGCTGCGCCGGGGCGTCGAGGCGTACATCGGCCCGCGCGTGCGCGCGTCCCCGACCGTTACCCGCTCTACCACTGCTACCCCGGGCTCGCCCGGTTCCCTTAGCTGGGGTTGCTTCCCGTCTTCCCGCCGATCGAGGTCTCCGCACGAGCTGAGTATACACCCCCCTCCGTTGGGGGTGTTTATACTACAGTGGTCTCCCGACCTAGAAGACTCTACGATCGTTCCGAGATGACGGCCGATTTCCTCCGCGTCCGTATGCGTCGAGATGAGCGAAGGGTCCGAACCCTCGGTCCACTCCGCACCGACCGATATGCAGGCGTCCGCGCTACGCATCCGATCCGACGACGGCGCCGCAGGTCCTCGGGATCGCGAACCGTCGCCGGACTACTCAGAAGGACGCGCTTGCGCGCTGTACGAACGCATCGCGGAGTATATCGAGGATGTCCGGACATCCATTCGTGTCGACGTGACCGGCCAGGTCTACGCCCGCTGTCCTGACGAGTCGCGCTCTCTCCACGAAGGAAAGTTGAGCGCGTGACTCAGTCCTGGGAGAGCCTGCGCGCGCTCGCCGACCAGTTGCACTCGGTCTTGTGTTGGTCGAGGACGCGCGCATCGAGACCCGTACGGCGGACGTTGCAGGTCGACCCGCGAGTACGAACTCCGGGGTACGACGGGACACGCAGCCTTCCCCATCTGCCGAACAGATGGGAGCGTTCGCGCATACGGCTGCAGAACTCAACTCGACGCGTCAGGCGCGTTCGTAAGATAGAACAGGACTCGGCCGTAAGGTCGCCCGGAGACCCCCCCCGAGAGGGCCCGGTGCCACTGTTCCTCCGGGCGCGTCCGATGCGCAGGAGTGGCCTCCGACTGGTGCCGTCACCAGTCGGAGCGCGGAGGATATCAAACCAACGGCGGACGCGAACTTCGCGTCCGAGACTCAAGCTCTGCCGCATGCCCCCGGAAGCATGCGGCGTTTGCGACAGGTACCGTACGGGAACGACCAGGACCGTGGAGGAGCCGCTCGCGGATCCGAAGAACCCATGTTCTCCGTCGATCCTCGCCGGGGCGGCTACCCGCCGGTGGATTACACCGCGCACCCCGGTCCGGAAGACGTACGTACACTACCCATCACCCCGTCAGGCGCGTTCGTAAGATGGAACAGGCATCGGCCGAAAGGTCGCCCTTAGCCCCCCTGAGAGGGCCCGGTGCCACTGTACCTCCGAACGCGTCCGATGCGCAAGAAGGGAGCCCGACTGGTGCCGACACCAGTCGGGTCATTGGGCAGCGCAGCCCCAAGACGGACGCGAATTTCGCGTCCGAGACCCAAGCCCTACCGCATGTCGCCGGAGACATGCGATAGATGACACGCGTACCGTACGTGGACGACAAAAGATGCGGAGATACCGCCCGCGGATCAGGACAACCGATTCTCTCTTTCGATCCCGGCTGCGGCGGCTATCAGCCGATGGATCTCACCGCGCACACCGGTCCGGTACACGTCCGTACGCTACACGAATTCTTAAGCGGACTAGCCCCTGCGACCCGGGCCGCAGTGGCTGAGACGGTCCAATGATTGCCCGGACAACAGAAGACAGACGTTCCAACGATCCGCCGTATCGCGATGGCGGGACTCACAACGTGCCGCGCTCGGCGCGGTTTGCCGCTGCCGGATCCGAAACTGGCAGCGAGGGAGAATCGAACCCCGAGGTCGCATGGGACAAGTTCGCCTGCGGCATCCCTCCACATAGGAGAACATGAGGAGCAGGCCGACCCTGTCCTCATTACGCGAGGCTACAAGCCCGTGGGAGGCCGACCTCCCACGCCATCGTCATCAAGGTCGACCGGACGCTTCGCTACCGCGTACGCCCACACTCCAAGGGCGCCCGGTGGTACGGACCACCCGGTCGCGGAGCTCGACATCTCGCATCGAGATGGAGGCGGCGCTCCGCCTCGCGTGCCCCAACTCACCGATGAGGAGGCACGCCCCACAAGAACCCACCGATAACCCCGTGGGTCTGGTGGCGACCACCATCTGCAAAGAACGCGAAGGCGCCCAGGATTCCGTCAGCCCGGCGCGTGTTACCGTAAGAGAAGATACCCTGACCTCCGTAGGTCAGATGCCACGGACCGACCGTGAAGGCACCGAGGCTTCCGTAAGCCCCGTGCACAAGATAGAGCGTCAGGCGTGTGCCGATGCAACACGCCCCGAAAATCCTTCCGAACGCCGTGTCGCCGAGGGGATCTCACATGCGCTACACCTCACAGACTTGACCGATTTAGCCGGGGAGGCAGAAGCTAGCCTACCTAGTTCCGCAGAGAGGACACTCGTCGAGAAGGCAGGGATCGGTACGGACGACCCCCGGCCAAGTGCCCGCCGCCGACGGAAGGCACTCGAACCATCACGATCGGTCGTGATGGTGTCACCGAACGCGTCTCCGCAGACCGCTGCGTGTACGCGCCACCGCCGACGGACTTGCCACGGGCGAGTACAACAACCCCGGGGGACCTTGCCGACAAGGTCACCGAGGACACGCAGTACGCTGTCGAGCGACTACTCCGGCATCGGGCCATGGAGGACGGAACTACGGAGTTCCTCATCAAGTGGGCGGATTACGACACGCCCACCTGGACCACACGGACTCACGTCCCGGAGGAGTTGGTGTCTCGTTACGCCCAACGCCTCCGGAGGCGCACCGGCAGGGACCTCACCTTGGACGTGAACGCGGTCGTTCACGCTTAAGGGGGGCCCTCAACCGTCTCGTTCGGCTACAATCAACCGCTCCGTTGCAGTTAAAGTAGTCCCTTGCGGTAAGAGACCAACAGTACGTTCGGAAGCCAAGCCGTATTTGACTTCCGAACGCCACGGACTCGAGACATAGCGACAAGGCAGTACGGACTGCCTGTACGAAGAACGTTCCTCGTAATGACCAACGATAAGAGGACGACAGACGGCTCGAGGGGAAGGCAATTACCCCCTTTCGGAGCCCGAAGGTCGGACGCGCCCCCCCCCCAAACAGGGTCGCCGGACGTTCCGTTAAGGCCGTCAACCGCGGCGAGGGGACGTCTGACGAACGACGCGATCACCTCCATACGGCACGCGAGCCCCGGAACGCAGAAGGGGTTAGTCAAGACAAGGCGTTGCAATTTGCCGAGAGGAGCTGCAACTCGTGGGCGCGAAGGAAGAGAGTCACTGTGGCTCGCGAGGATAGGGGCCCCGGAGGCGACACCGAGCCACCCTCCCAACGGCTAATACGCAAAACATTGGGGCAGGGAGAAATTACACTGTCATACCCCCGACCCGGTCACGACGGAACCGGTGGACGAGGTGTAAGAAAATGGAAAAATTATGGATGCTTGGGCGTACAGTGCGGCAAACCCACACAGTGCACCGCTCGCTCGGTGTCAATCTGCCCCTACGGGCAAGAGAAAATTAACGGAAAATTAGTCGTGAAAAACAAATGGGCAACTCACGTGAGCAAACGTATGCACGTCGGCATGCGAAACACGCAATGCTAAGCGGGACGGCCAAACGTAACCCCGGTCCGACCCGCCAGACGGACCGTACCACACTCCTCGGAGGCGCCAACGACGCCGCGCTCCTGACGCGCAGCTCTCCCGGCGACACCGTACGCGATCGGACGCCGGAGAGCGACGGCGTCGACATCGCCGCCCTACCCCGAAACCAAAAATGTTGAGTGGTGGACATTGCCCTGGGCAGACGGGTGGCACGGATCGCACGTGCACGGCGCCGAGCGCGTGTCGCACGACCGACACGCCCCGACGAGCGGGATACCAACCACCACCGTCTACTTTGGCGTCGGACGAAACGACAGCGCCTTTGATGGAGGAACGTCACCGCACCCGCGAAGGCTGCGGCCTCGCCCCGAATGGCGAGGGACGCGGGAGGAATGAAGGAGAACGCGCGCTGCGCGCCGCGCCCCCGCCACGAATGGCGAGGGACGCGAAGGACAAGAACCGCCTTCAGGCGCTGTGCCCTCGCCCCTGAATGGCGAGGGGCGCCCGAAGGATAAGACGAAGTCTGCACGCTGCGCCCTCGCCACGGATGAGGAGGGACGCGCGAACAAGAAAGGAACGGTCGTCGAGTGTCCGTCCCCTCGCCCCGATGGCGAGGGGCGCGAACAAGAAGACGTTCGCCGTGCGCTTGCGCCCCCGCAACCGATGGCGGAAGGCGCGAGCGAAGAAGAAGGCGAATGCCGCGCGGCCGCGCCCTCGCCCCGATGGCGAGGGGGCGCGCAGACAAGAAGACAAATGTCGCGCACGGTCGCACCCCCGCCCCCGATGGCGAGGAGCACGAAGACAAGAAGACGAATGCCGTTCGCGTTTTGCCCTCGCCACCGGTGGCGAGGGACGAGAACGAGGAAGAGGAAGGACGTCGCGCGCGCGGCGCCCTCGCCACCGATGGCGAGGGGAGCGCACGGACCAAAAGACGAACGGCGCCGCGAAGAAGAGGACGTACGTCCACGGGTCCACCCCCTCGCCCCGATGGCGAGGGGCGCGCGCGTCCAAGAACACGAATGCCGCTCGCGCCGCGCCCTCGCCCGGATGGCGAGGGACGCGAAGTATCAGGACGTTCGTCGCGCGAAGAAAGGAAGACGTTCGGCGCGTGCAGAAGAATACGTACGTCCACGCGTCCGTCCCCTCGCCCTGATGGCGAGGGGCGCGCCGACAAGGAGACAAATGGCGCACTCGAGCCGCGTCCTCGCCACCGGTGGCGAGGAGCGCGAAGAAAAGGACTTTCGTCGAGCGCCCGCGCCGTCGCAACGGAGGACGAGGGGTGCGCGTGGACAAGAACACGAGTGCCGCTCGCGCCGCGCCCTCGCCCCGATGGCGAGGGACGCGCGAGGCAAAGGCGTTTGATGTGCCCCGCTCCCGGACGACGAAGGGGCGGGACGTGAAGAAATGCGATCGTCGCGCGCCCGGCGCCCTCGATCCTGCATGGCGAGGAGCACCGGGCGGATAAGACGAATACAGCGCGCTGAGCCCTCGCCCCGAATGGCGAGGGGCGCGAAGAATGGAGACGAGCGCCGCACGTTTCCTTTGCCTCCCTACCGACGACGAGGTCGCGCATAGGATAAGAATGTTCGCCAGGAGTCGCGCCCTCGCCAACGGATGGCGAGGGGCGCTAGGCATAAGACGAACCCCGAACGCTGCGCCCCCGCAACCGAACGGGAAGGGGCGCCCGATCGTTTGTCGCCGCTTCCCCCTCCGCGTCGGGAGAGAGAAAGGGTGGGGGTACTAAGAAACGAGGGCACGAAGGGGAATTAAAAGAAGAAGACCGACGCAAAGAACACGTAACCATGGAAACAGTTTTACTGTGGTACGGCACCAAATCCCCTCCTCCTCGCCGACGAGGGCAAGTGGGGGAACCCGCGCGGTTGACGATCAGACCGCGCGGACTAACGACTAGGGTCGTCGGAGGGCATACGGGCCCTTGGCCCGTAATTGTTCGGAGGACAGTACCCTGGATGCCGCGGAGGTTCGGCGTCCATCTCCACCAGACTCGGCATGGCGAGACGAAGAGCGGCCTCGCCCGTACGAGGGACACCCTCACCGAACGACCAGTTTCGGGACAGGCAAGGGTCAGGCCCGTACTCGGCATACGGATCGCGGATAGCAGCAGGAGCCGGGGGCGTCTGGAGCGCTACCGGCCGACAACGTGACTTCGGCTCTTTCCAGTACGAGCTAGGCGAAGCACGAGGTTATGAGAAGAGCGGGGATGGAAAACCGTGAGGTGTTTCGCAGGGGAAGCTCTTCAGAAAAAAATGGGCGAGCGAATTCGCTCGAGTTACCTCGCGAAGAGGATTGCGGGTCATCGGGCGTTCGTCGTACCGAGCCCGCCGGGCAATCAACAGTGGACGACACAACGACGGGTTGGGTGTAGGCCTGCCGTCGACCAAAAATGGGGAAAATACGAGCAAGTACGAGGACCGATCGAGGCGCATGACAATGCACACCCTCACGGACTGTGCTGGGAAATTTTGCAGAAAATATTTTCGCGGGAAACATTTTTGCAATTTTTTGGGGTAATTTGATCAAGGGCTCAGGGCTGAGCCTGCTCGCGCACGCGCACGCGCGCCCACGGGCACTGTACGAACTGTGGCCACGATACCACAGTGATCCCGAACGGTGCGCGCACAACCGCCCGCCGCCTGTCACCTTCTCTCCGCCGCGTCCGCGCTGCACCCGCTCTGTTTGCCTTCGCGAGTGCGCCCATCATCTCGTCGCGGCTGCGCCGCTACCGTGACACCCATGCCCGTCGCCGGACAACGCCGTGCACGCCGATTGCGCCACGGGCGGCGCCGCTCGCCTTCGCGCGCGCGCGTCGGCGTGCTGCTGCGCCCCAGACAACGCGCACGTCCCGACCTCCTCAGCACCAATATTCGCCTTTACGCGAGCTCATCATCTCATCGCTGCGCGTCTTCGCGCCCTGCACCGCCGGCTCGCCATCTCGGCCCCGCTGGCGCGCGCGGGGACCCTGGCCCTGCGCATGGTCAGGCCCCCAGCCGCCCACGTCGTCTGTACAGGGCGGTTCACCGACTGCCGCACCGTACGGAGACGAAGTTATGAGGACAGTTCTCTACGCGCCGGCACAGGTAGAGCACAAAGGGGACGGATGCTTTTAAAATTGGTACCCCATAATCGCACGGGGGTGATGTCGAAGAGGAGAGGAGAAGTCGCACGGAAAGCACGACGCGGCGCGCGGACAACGGGCGGATCGAGGGTCGCAGCAGAACCATATTACGGCTGGTCCTGCGCGACGGAGGCCCACGAAGGCGATTGACCAGGCGTATGCTAGACGACGAGGCACACGGCGTTACAAGAGGTTATAAAAAAGGACGGAGAGACCGCACACAACCCTCCCGCACGCGTGCGCGAGGCCCGGCAAGCCGCTGCAGGTTGCGATGTCAGGGAGTGGGCCGTGCCTCTGGGACACGCTCGACGGCGACCACGGCAGCGCGTCTCGTCTGTTTTCACTTGGCCGTCGCCTCGCGCACTCGCGCTCGCTCCGCGCGGTCCGCCCCGCGCTGTACCACGCTCCGTTCGCGTGGGGTAACATGGCGTACACGGCCACTTCCGCCGGACCAACAGCTGCTAGTCGGGGTATTGCAGGACCCACTGGGGCGGGGAGACGGTTTCTACGATCTACAACCTGCTTGCGCTGCACGTCCTCGTGCCGACGACGCACGTCAACATTGGCGCTACGGAAAAGGGGCACCGAGAGGGTGAGCACGCCCGACGGAAAGGACAAGGCAGACTACAGCACACGGAAAGAAGGGGCCCGGACACGACGAACGAGGGGGGGACTTCCGGGAAGCGCCCCAAAAGCAGGTCGCCGTCGGACGCTTGAGGTGATACTGGCATCAGGTTGAGATGCACGAGCACGCCCAGAGGGAACGCGAGAGAAACGACACGCCATGGGGAAGATGTTAGAAATGGCGGACTAGGGGAGAGACCACACGCCCGGTTCTACCAGCACATGTGGACGCGGACGTCCACACTTAAGGGGGGGCCGGTGTAGTATAACCCCCCCTTACCGGAATTAGATATACATCAGATCGGCTACTGTAGAGCCCGAGCTCTACAGTACCTCCGCACGCGCCCACACGTGTACGGGGCGCGCACGCACACGTGTGCTAATACGTGTAACACACGTGTACAGTCAGCACGGGCCGACCCGCGCTGACTGCAGTAGCACTACAGTACAGTCCGTACTGTACTGTAGTATGATAGGATTAACTTGTACATTAAATACGTGAGCGAGCGACGGCGGTGGGGGGAGGACAAGCACGAGCTTGTCCAGAACCTACGCCTTTGGTCAAGCTCGCCCCGCCTATTCTAGAACGGGTTCCCACTAGCCCGTATCTAGTTAGGAACCGAGCGGGCAGGGGACGCGCGAGCACGCGAGCGAGCCTAGATCCGCCTCCGCCCGTCAGCGCTGGTACGTCACCCAGCGCTGCGCCGGGGCGTCGAGGCGTAGATCGGCCCGCGCGTGCGCGCGTCCCCGACCGTTACCCGCTCTACCACTGCTACCCCGGGCTCGCCCGGTTCCCTTAGCTGGGGTTGCTTCCCGTCTTCCCGCCGATCGAGGTCTCCGCACGAGCTGAGTATACACCCCCCTCCGTTGGGGGTGTTTATACTACACCGGGGACAGAGGTCGCGCTCGCGGGGATCCGCAAGGAAGACGGGCAATTCAACCGGAACGGACGTCTGACTCCCATACTGTCGACTCAGACGCGCTTCGTCGCAAGAACATTGCGATCCCGTCCAGGGGTTAAACCAAGCGTAGTCCCCCGCACCACGATGAGCACGACCAGGAGGGAAGGAGGGGCGTTGCCAGACGAAGGAACGAGAGGAATTTTGACGCGGTATCGAGTCCCAATCGACCTCCTCTATTTTATCGAGGAGAGAATGCAGTTCGGTGTCTGCATCAGCGCCGCCCAGGGGAATCGAATAATCGAGGCGTCGCATAAGGCTGATGAGCTGGGGAGGCAAGTACCACAACCTCCAACAGTCGTAGGTCTCCCACAGGAGGGTCACTGCCACTTTGGTACACCACTCTGTGAGGAAGACTACCCAAAGGCCGTGTCGAGGGTCACGTAAATACCTTCCGTAATACGTGTACACGGGGCCGAGCTCAGCCCAGAAGCCTTGGCAGACCTCAAATTGGCTCCACCACGACGGAATACGCTGGTAACGATTCGCGTAATGGGACCTCGAGATTTCGCGCGCCTCCAAAATCTGGTAGGCCACAAAATAACCCGTGTCAGACCGAATACGGCGTTTGAAGCGCACTGTATGCTGGAAGAAGGGGATGGTACCCCGCTTGATAAGTCGGAAATTAGCCGGAATTATGGCGTTGGTCCACATCATAGCGTCGCCCGAGACGGTCCGTTGGTTGAACCAAAGGCGGTTAGCTTCACGAGGAGGGTTATCAGAGGTCCAGGCCAGCATGTTGTCGAGGTAAGACCGCTCGCCCTCGGTGCGAAATTGCCACGTGTCACAACCGAATTCCTCAGGGATGAGATCCTGCGTCAATGGCAGCTCAAGCCTGTCACACACAGCGGTCATGAAGCGGGTCGATAACACCGCACGACCACGAGGAGGAGTGTGACACAGAATGGAGGGAGGAATGGCGATGCGAGCCAACCAATCGTAAGACCGAATGGCTTGAAGGGGGATTTGTCCTGGAAGCATACCGGCACCATCGGCGAACGAGTAAGCAATGTCATCGAAGGCGCATACACCGATCACTAAGAACCATTTAGCGGAAGCAAAGAGCTCAGGATTAAGGCGCATGGCCTTATCGTGGAGCTCGGACGCAGCAGGGTATCGACGCGAGGACGGAGTGTCAGGACCGGAATCGATGTGGGCAACAGGGCCGGCATGTTGGGAATCAGGGGGTAATCGAGGGATGGAAGGAAGACTTAGAGGGTCGTGGGAAGTGGAAGAAAAACCCACGTCGGGGCGCTTGCGTTTGGTACCACCACTCGAGTGGCTCGGGGATGAAGGAAACATGGGGCCCGTCTTGCTCCTGCACTTTCACCGGATACCGGATGCGGTGGTGTAGGGTTATGAGAGAAACGGCGAGGAGATTATACGATGGCGGAGTGGCGTACAAGAGCGCTCGGAAGGGGGATATGTAGTGCAATACGCACCTGAAAAGGGGGGTGAAAAGAAAGGAAATATTTGGATATGAAAAGTAGTCCGGGTTGGGGGACACACGTGTGAAAAACTGCACAGTTTTAATTTTTAATTATTTTATTTTATTTAGTTAATTAGTTAGCATTAATTTTGCTGACATTAGATTAGATTTAGGATCTAGCGCCGAGAGCTACTGTAGTGGCTCCGGCGGGGCGATATATACCTTAGCCCTCTGACCACCAAGTCAGTAAAGGTAACCCGAGTTGCCAGAGTTGAATGTCGCCTTGGTCGAAGTCCGTCTCTACCAAGACGCTCCCTTTTACCTATGCCTACGGCATCCTTTGCGCTCGGGGGTTCCCTTCTCTTTTCCCTTTATTTCCCTATTCATTTCTCTACTTCTATTTCTATCTTTTCCTTAACTGTGTTGGTTCCATTGGAGTCGGTTGCGACCGATCCGGTGTAGGTGTTTTAGCCATCGGGCAACACGTTGTGTAGCGCTGCTACTGTTTCAAGTTCCGTCGGAAGGCTGTTGCGACGACGCCTCCGTCGAAGGTCTTACTGTATAAGACAGAGTTGGTACCACCTACCGCGATTGCGATCGCGCTGGTGAGGGTGTTTCTAGCCATCGGGCAACACGTCGGTAGTAGCGCTGCTACACAATTACGATCCCGTCGGGTAGTGCTGAGCAAGCCCCCGTCGAAGACCTTGAATTATACCCAAGGTGCTGAAGACGCTCGTCGAGCATTGGCCTTACAACCCAGCGAACCGCGGTTACATTCTCGTAGACAAGCCCAACCCGCACTCGCCGAGCGCTCAAGTCTTCACAAGTCTCTACCACCATTTTCCTCCCGGGCCGGGCATCTTTCCTTACCCCCCCCCCGTCGGAGTTGAGCTACCGTGGGCCGCAAGCCCACACAAGGGGAAAGGGAGTCTCGAACGCTCCGTAGCGCGTGCCATCGGCAGTTGTTGTTGTTGCTGCTGTTTTTCGTCTTTTTGTTTGACCGTCGGACTGTGTTCGCGGCCTGCCAGGCACATTGCACTACAGATACAACTCCCCGGATCTTCCTCATAAAATCTCTCGTAAGTGATTTTGCCAATCTTCAACGATATGTGACGATGCATAATGATCTCAAGGCATACGGAAGCGTCCGAATTTATCTGCTCGTCTCCAATGTGTTCAAGAAACGGCAGGTGGTTTAACTGACCCTCTCCTTCGTCTCTGCCAGCGATCCCAATCCCGTCTCGTAACAGTACGGCGAAATTTTCTTTCTCATCTCATTTTTTGGCTTAGGAATGGGATGAATGTATGTCTCGGGGCGGAGTCCCCTTATAAACGTTTCCATTGCAAGTTAGCTTTTCTGACATTCGAGATATCCTCACCGAGCTTCCCAAGCTTGCAAAACTTACGTTCAGTTTCTCCTGCCACATTGCGTCTTGTCGGAATTACGTCGCACCGAGACTGTATCTTTACGTGAACGTGCACCATGGAGACGCGAAACCGGATGGTCGATAAGAGATTGGTATGAGTTGCCCTTTTGTCTTTCATACGCAAACAGAACCGAATGCTAAACGAAACTGTCGACCGTACTCGTTTCGGGAAAGGTCCGTCATTCAGCTGATTGGATACCATCCCTTCAGAAAACCTCGCACATTTGCTTGGCCTTAAGTATGCCTTAATGAATGAAATTTTGAAGGCTCTCGGCGCTCCGTTTGAGTCATGGAAAACCGTTGTATCGAATACTCGCAGGTATGTGCGCTCTATTCGGCCCTACAATCGCACATTACTTGCTCTGGCCATATGTGCTTCACGTCCTTGGTTGGGAAGGTGGAGATTATTGGTTGCGCCATATACAGTTGTCGTAAACTAATTTTGAGATAGGCTAGAGAAGGCAAGTTCACATATATACCTCTGGTTTCAAGGATCATGGATACTGTCGCCGATGCAGATCGATGTAAGGAGCTGTAGGAATATTGTTTGAATCGGGAGGCGCTTCCTCGGATAATTTCTGATTTCTTTGACGGAATGGCATACAGGTGGATGCAGAACTATTATGGGAGAGAGGAAGGATTGCTCATTGACATATTTATTGGGGTTTCAACAGATGGAAAGGAAGATAGTTCCGTTGATGTGTGGCCGGTTGTAGCTGTCTTGCTGAATCTGAGTACCGAGAATGCTACACCCCTCGAAACGTATCGTCACTTCTCTTCACAAGCGACAATGATCAGCCGAAAGATATTCAGTCTTTCTTTGTGCCATTGCTCATTGAACTACTCCGTGTTATCGATCAGAATGGAATTACTATACTTTTTCATGACAATATTTATCGCCGTTCGTATTAATCTTTTGTGGGTCTCCACAGACTTGGAGGCTATCATGAAAATGGCTTCTACGACGGGGCAAAATAGCAAGCGCCTATGTCGTTTTTGAATTAACGGCGAGTATATCGGTCAATACTACTAGCCTTCGTGGCTCTACAAGGATGGTCCAAGCAGATCGCGGAGACACAATTACGGCCCGCGACAGCTGCCCCAGCGCAATACACTCGCCATCGAGGAAACATTTTCCCGTCTCAGTTGCGCTCCAAACAAAACTGAGAGAGATCAATTAACTCTGGAGACCGGGATCAACGGTCGTTCCTTGCCTTTCGTGCTTCTCTCCATGAGGCCGTAAAACTGCTCCCAATGGACATTATGCGTTTGTTTTGCAACGTACAAGGAAGACTACTGGAATTGCACCTTGCCAACTGTTCGCAAGAATCCAGCCTCAGTGAGACCCATATACGTACCCTTTGTGAAGCGCTATTGTCGTTTCTTGACGGTATCTCAAGACACAGGTCTCCCAAGACGCGCGTTTTGGGCGTTTTCTCAAGCTGGAAGGCAAAGGAAAGAAAGGATTTAGCCCTTCTATATTGCCTCATACATTTTGATAGCGATCTCTCAGACAGCTTCTTGTCTGGGATTCAAGATTTTGCGGATGTTGTCGATATATTTTTCGACCAATACTCAGACTTTCCGAAGTGGCCGAGGTGAGGAAGAGATCTGAGTGGGTTTTCAGCCTTTTGAACATTGCTACATGAAACATGAACTTTTGTTGTCCAGCTTGAGCAGATATATCATACATCTTCTTCGGCATCTATCGGATGAGATTTCGGAATGTGTAATGCTTGAGAATGCGTCACAGTATTAGGTGGGGGGATTCATAAGCTGGATTCTGGATCGATGCAACGCTCATCACGTACCGGGAGTCGTTATGTCTGACAACGCTACGTTCTCTGAGGCATATGTGGTGTTCTTCAGAGAACATTTTCATTCACGATACAGCCGGTTGTTGAACTCGAGGATGAAGGGGGGTTTCGACTTCTCGGCCCGCACGTTGATAAGGATTTTGGGGATGTGAGCGGTAGGGAGGGGATAGGATTTATTAGATGGTGGTGGCGTGGACATCCGGCCTCCGTCAAGAACGTTAAGAGCAAATATACAAGGCCGAGAAGTCATCACGGATGTTCGCGAGTACAACAGCTGAGGATATCAGAATCATAAGGACACTCTTCGGAGCTGTAGAACACGCAGTTTCGCGGAATGATGGCGGCGGATCGCGAGAGGGGAGGTCGAGTCAGTGTTCGGGAAGGGGTAGGACGCGGTCGTAGGTCGGCGATCGAAGGGTAGGGAGCGATCAACTGCTTTAATCGGACGCCAGTATTGACGGTTTCAACGGCGTTCTTCGTGGACGCGCTAGTGAGGAATGATACCGCCACGTGCAAGGAGTTGTGCTCTCAGAGGTTGTCTTACGAAATTGGAAACCCCTCTGAGAGCTCTGGGCCGCCCCGCTCTTTGCCAGCGGTGCACTGAAGGTTGCCACGGCGACGCTGCAGGCGTTCGTGTAAGAGTCTGGCGCGCTGGACCCGCTGCGATTCATCGCCTTGACGGACTACTTCGTGCTAGAGACGATCAGGCGCTTCAACCACGAGTTAAGGGGCACGCACATTCCCACCATGCACCTGCTCTACCAGCGCGCTGCCAATCACACTTTCGAGATACAACTCGAAACGGCGAAGGTCGCGGGCGTCACGCTGCACACCGAGGTGGCCAATCTCGCCCCGCCAGCGACCTTGCTCCACTTCCAGCGCTTCTGCGTCGCCGACTGCACTGCAGTGTTCTCGGCTTGTGCCTTTTCGCACCCCTCGCCGGGCCCTGGAACCTGCCTGCACAGCTCCGTACCCGCTGATGGCGCTCAGCGCCGCCGCTTCGGCGACAAACGGAATCTCGTCTCACCTGACCCGTCAACCCGCCACTTTTCCGTCCCATCTCCTCCTCTAACCTTCTCGCCCGGACGTACCTATTATCACGGTCGCCGATTACGCTAATGATCAGAGTGACCGTGCCCCGTATTTGGACTGCGGTCATTCTGTGGTCATACATTGTAACGAAAGTGACATAGCAGGTAACACCAAGTGTCACTTAATGATCATCTTACGCATGCAATCTGCAGGGGACAGAATATAAAGAAAACATGAAGCGCAGGCGTTTGAGACAACACGTGAGGGTAAATTAAGTGCCCAGAAAGCGTCCGATAAGCGTTTCTTTTTGATCTGAAATTACTCCAAATAAGTCCTGATGTTTCTACTAGGGTCAAACACCAGTCTCCACTCAGGGAGTTTCGTTGATCTCTGACCATCAAGCTTTGAAATGCGGCATTAAGAAGAAATATATCTGTAGTGGAACGTGCCTCGCTCGACCGGCTTCGGGTAGCGGGAGCTGCGACACGTCGTACTGTAGTTCGAAGCGTGCGAGACGCGACGAGCGCCGTGCACACGTGTAGTAAGGACAACAAAACAAGACAGAAGGGAGTTCGGTAGCTCGTGGCAGAGGTTTTGGTAGAGCGGTGTGGGTTCGACACAACGATGCCACGAAAGGCAGATCGACGTCCTCGACGTGGTAACTCGACGACGCGCGGAAGCGACGTCGTCACGGAGGACGAATCCGGGCGCTATGCGGAGCGCTCGTCATGCGTTACCACTGCGGTGGAGGACTTTTCGTTGTAGTCGATGTACAAAAGGGAAGACGAAAACGTAGTCAGGCAAAAGAGTTACGCACAGAACCAAGGGACAAAGGGGTATGCCCTCGAGATGATCCCCCCTCGAGTCCTTCCCCCTCCCCACTTTATTATATGTACTACTGCTGTCCCCGTCCTTACAGTGCCAGACTGTAAGGGTACGACTACACGTCGGGCAGTAACGGTCCTGCACTTGGGCGCCAGCGAGGTACGCCGGTATCATACATTAGACGGTATGATTAGAGTACAGTTCGTACACGAACGCGAATTGCGCTGCCCAACTTACCGGGCGACAAGGTAATTTCCTTTCGGATTGGAAATTAGCCAATGCGGTCCCTGTCATGCACACTCGGGTGTTCGAGGACAGTATGTACACTACTGGACACTTGGAGATATACCGCAATATCCACGTAAGGCTGTTCAGATGGACCCACTTCCATGCAGAAAACGAGTTTGAGATTTGGTACCGACTAGCAGGAAGAACCGTTAGCCGATTTCATTTCCCGTCTGAAGGCAAAGGGCGAGGACGAGGTGGACTCTGTCGACGAAGGGGATCTTTTGTGCAGTGGGGAAGAGCGACCAGCTGAGAAAGCGGACTTGGAACCTAATTTCATCGATATTTCGATGTACCTGAGTGGGATAGAGCTCATAATCCAGATGTTCGTCGTCTTCGGCTCAACCGCCCAAATATCGAACTTGTCATAGCTTGCAACGAGCGACTGTATCGGCGAACTAATAGTTCGTTGCGCGCTATTCCCCCTAGAGAAGCCCACCGAAGATTTGTAAGGGACTTTCATGACGAAATTGGCCATTGGGACCTGGAAACGACGAAAATATTGGTGGGCGACCGCCCATCGTGATGTCTACTGCTCTGCTTGCGGTTGTGGTGGCTGCCAGAAGGCCAGTCCGATCTCAAGGTACGAGACAAGTTTTTGTTTTCTATGGCTTCCTTATTTGATACGTACTCTGTAGATTTCGCGGGACCGTTGGCCCGGACCCCCACCAGAAAGAAGTACATACTTGATCCCGTAGAGCACCTAGCTTGCTTTTCAATCACGAAGGCCACCGTAACCTCAACAGCAGAATAAGTGCAAAAGTTCGTGAAAATAGAGATAATTCTCTGTTTCGGGGACCCGCAAGTTGTCGTTTCGGATAACGCTACGTGTTTCTCAGCGTCAGTCCACGATGCTCACATGGCCCGAAACTAGATTACCTGGAGTATCTTGTTCGCGTACGCGCCCATTTAGAACGGAAGAGCGGAACGTATGGTCGGCACGCATAAAAAGCGATCTGTACGGTGATACTCGGTTCAGCGCCCGCAAGCGTTACTTGGGAGGACGCTTTACGCCGAATTCCTTAAGTGAATTCTCCCAGAGAGATGGCGATTGTATTATCTCCATTCAAGCTACTCTACGGAGTACCTCCGACGATGGCGCCGGGAGACAAGGAGCCGCTATTTGGAGTCTCGGAAGCCCTCCACCGTAAAATGGAACTCCTGCATGCCAGAGTAATGTGAGCGATGAGAGTCACCGGACGACGAGGCGAGAGCCCGGTAACGGGTGGCCGTGAAGCGTCCCTCAATGTTGGCAAAGAACTACTATTTGTAAGGGGGCTGCCGTAGAGACCCTGCAGAAGTGGCTGAGCGCCTTGTCAAAGTTTTTACGGACCCTGGTGACCCAGTTGGGCCTGCTACATTTGGTATAAGATCGTGTCGCCGCCCAAACGGTACTCCAGAAGGGAGATACACCCCAGGAGGTCAGTAATTCACGAGACACACCCGGTGAACTAGCAGTAAAACGGATGACTACAAAATTCACTTTTTGATTTTAATGACTGTGAAATGCATACCGAGCGCTGATCAACATCTCCATCTCTTTCTCTCCTCTCCCTTCTCCTTTTCC
>NW_005179008.1:0-32431 GCF_000350225.1 Chondrus crispus | reverse complement strand
GATAGAGAGAGTTATATAAAGATGAGTGCTCGGTTTGAGGGTTTCTTAATGCATAAGCATATGATTAAGGATAAAGAAACCCTCAGATGGGTCACCCGGATTGTTAAAACTCTCACAAGCTGCGTGGAACCGCTGGAGACCGGAGTTGCGGCCTTTCTGTGCTCAGCGCTGCCCTCGCGCCCGACTCAGCTTCTTTTCGTATTGGTAGGAGTGACTTGGAGACCTTCGCCCGACTCAGAGACGCCAAAAAACTGTCTTTCTTCCCTGACGCATACTTGGACGGTGTAGTATAAGTGGAAAAGAACTAGATTAGGAAGTGGATCTGGCTCTGCAAGGCACAAATATTACAGACAGCCCATTCCACACGTGCACGGAGGCGCGCGCCCCCACGTGTACTATACGTGTACGACACGTATACAGTCAGCACCGTCGGCTGACAGTGCCGACTGCAGTAGTACCTCATAGTACAGTTCGTTCTGTACTAAGTTACGAGAGACTAATTTTACATTAAATAACGGAACGGACCGGCGGCGACGGAGGGGGACAGGCACGGAATTATTCACGACCTACCGCCAAGGTATATCTTCCAGCTTACTGTAAACGTGCGCCTCCGCCTTCGCGCGCGTTACAAAAGAGGAAGCTGGTAGAGAACGAGCCCGCACGCGTGCGAACCTAGATCCGCCTCCGCCCGTCACCGCTGGTACGTTACCCAGCGCTGCTCCGGGGCGTCGAAGCTTAGGTAGGCCCGCGCGTGCGCACGTACTCGTCCATCCCGCTCTACCACGCTACCAGGGCCCGCTTCCCAGTCTCGTTAGCTGTGTGCTTCCCCCTGTCTTTCCGGTACGTCTGGGTCTTCCAGGACTACGCATACACCCCTATCCGTTTAAGGGTGTTTATGCTACAGACGGGTTCAGCCCACAATTGAAGGGAAAACTCCTCCATAGAGTCAGACACGCTGCGATGTATGGTGAGACGGGGACGATGCGCATGATCTGGGGCAAACCTTTTAAAGCGGCGACGTAGGCATCTGGACTGAGACCAAAATGGACTTCCAGGCCGAGACTGAGTAGATCCGTCAGTCTCAGGACGGCTTCATCCAGTTGGAGATGCTTAGCTGCGTTGCAGAAATCTTGGGCGCGACGAGACAATACGCCGCTCTCCTCGAAGAGGGTGTTCACGGAAATCATAAGAGTCCAATACTTCAAAGCAAGGGTTGAAGGTCCCAAAATCTGAAGGTAATTCCAGACGGCCGCAGAAATCCACAAGTCGCTGTTGTCTCGACACGTGACACTTTGAAAGGACAGAGAGCGGTGGACTGGGGCTAGGCAGCTGCTCCCCAGACCAAGTACGGACCATCTGCAGGCTCCTCCCGGGGTGCACGTTGCAAAACCTGTACAAACCCTTAAAGGCGAAGATATGATCCCTCCCCCAGAACCATAAATGACCATCGATGACCTTTTTTGTGTCGTACTATCATTGGGACCGGAAATATTCCACATTTTAGAGCTGAATGCAGAGCGACAGATGGGTCGCGGCATGTTCGCCAAAATACGAACCATTCGGGCCAGAGAAGACCTGTTCGGTGTCCCACTCGCCGTCGCCAATGGCAAAATACCGTTTTGTGGCGCAAATGGCAGTAAGGTACACGTGGAACATCTACTCTAGAGTAAGCTCTCTGTTGGGCTTTCGTAGATTCGAATGCATCAGATAGATCCCAAGGAGGCTCCACAACTCCACCTTGGTCGTGTCATGGTGGCGATGGCCGCAGGAAACCCATATATCAGAGGCGATAACAGAGTCAGAAGAACGCACTGAAACATTCTCTTCGTTCGAGCATGATAACATCTCCGGAATCGCTCGATTTATTCCTGTGAAAAACAGGACGACGGCAGCCTTCAGGGCCGGCGATTTTCGGGTTTCCTTACACCCTTTGCTTCCCCGTGCTGTCTGCTTTTTCCTCGCCATATCAAATGAAGGGGGCCGAACAGAGTACACGAAGGCTAGAACCGACCATATGCACCTCTTCATTCGGAATAGGGAGAAAAAACTAAGACGAGTGCGAAAAAGAGAGACGGAGAAGCACGGGAGGCCGACAGCCCCGTGATGCAGGGTTGCGGGCGCCTGCTAGTACCAAGACGAAGATGATAAGAAAAAAAGAAAGTCGGACGACTGTAGATGTTCAAGGCCTGGAGGATTGTCGGGTCGCTGTGTCTGGGCTGATACACTCAAAATGTTAAGCATAAGCGAGTGGGGCGGCATTAGTAGGAGGTCCTGCGACGCGTCCCGCGGTCTAGGGTAAGTATGTTGAAATTTAAGAAAGTAATTGTGGTGACTTTCCACAATTGGTGTCCGGATATTAGGGAGTTTGCGCCAACGAAATTATAAATGCCGTGAAGCAACGTTCGCATCTAGGGAGGCCACGAAGCGCGGGAAAAGGAGGTTTCAAAGCAGCGCTTTCTTTTCAACTATGCCTCATCTACTTCCATTCACCACTCCTACCCTCCCCAACCTCTCCCCTCCCGCGGTGACATCACAACGGAGGACCAGATTTTCGCTCGCGTTGCCTCCTCATCGACCTCACCCTCGCGTCGCATATGCCTCTTCCTTATATCCCTTGCCCTCTTCCCTTCCCCCATACTTCTTCCCTCTAATCAAACAAGCCTGCCTCGCAGATGGCGCTCGCCTAAAGAATAAGAGACACAAGCTGGGTCGACCCACTCCAAAACCGAGAACGACGATCGTCGTTCTCGGTTTTGGAGCGAGGATCGACTTGATACTTATAAGAGAGGTCGTAGGTACTAAGGCGCACATCGCTCCCACCGGCGAAGTCAGGGAGCGCTTCAAAATTGCCGCGTCGAAGGCGAATGTGACGAAATGACTCGGCTATGTGGTGACATGATAGGTGGTTCACGACCGACATAAAAGACTTCAAGAGCGTTTCGACAAGTACGATATAATTGTAGTACAACGGCGCGAAGGCAATCGCACCACCGCTGCCGCCCCGGGATACAGTACGATGGGCTGTAAGCGCGAGAAGAACTGCAAGGAGTTATATTTACAGCACACGGCCGGTGCGGAGTACAGTGGTACCCCGCTGGTTACACGTGTAGGATCCGAACGGTAAGTAATTACTAATTAGTAGTTAATTGCACAAATTAGCCAACTTAGCACAGTAGCTGGTATACAGTAAGTAACAGCTACTGTAGCGGGACAGGTGTCCTGGCGTCCCACTTAGGGGTTAAGACCGGGGGCACCTGCTCGTTCCAGTAAACGGCAGGCAGACTCGCCTCCCTTCCCTTTACGGCTTTTTGCTAACTCCGTCCGGTTTTACCTCTAAGTCTCAGGCTTCTAACCCGTGACCGGCCGTCCGGATCTAACACCACCGACCGGCTGCGCGTCACCGACCACGTCAGCCTTCCCTCTTTTCGAGTCCTTCCGTACGGTTTGCGCTCGCGTGGGTTACCCAGCGGCGCGCGCTCCCTTACCTCTAACCCCCCTCGTTCCGAGTGGTCGGGACGAAGGTAGTTATACCACAATAATAGGAAGTCGGATGAGTGGTGTTGAAGGAAAGGCAAGAGAGGCGGTAGAGTTATTCAGTGCCATGCGGGAGGCGAGAGTGGACTTTGTGGGACAACGCATTGCCAAAGGAAAGAGGACCATGAACGAAGAGGACCGGAAGGAGCGGCTCGGAGCCCTCATTTGGTGGCGTGAAACCGAGCGGGCACGAAATCCCACAGGGGGAGGAGTGGTACGGGATCAAAGGTCGTGGATGAGGATGGCAATTCTGAATGCAAGGGCGAGGCTGAAAGTATGGTCGGAAGTGCACGAAGTAGCGCGAAGATGTGCAAGAGAGGATTGCTGACATTCAGCCCAATCGAGGATGAAAAGCTCATAACCGCCTTAGAGAACGGAGACGGGAGGCGAAGTGAGCTCGAAGCGACGAGGCTTCAGTTAGACTGGGACCAGTTCGAAGCGTAGACGGCCGATCGCGGGCGTGATAGGGAGGAGCGGAAGAAGTACAGGAAGGCAGCGAGGGAAACAGATCTTGAAAAGTTTCGAATCATGATCGGTATGCTACATAAGTTTAGAGGTTCAAAAAGTGGAAACAGAGCCCCGCAAGGTATACTTCTGCAGTAGTTGATGGCCGTCAGCCCTCAATTAAGCCCAATTCCATCGCTCCGCCAGAAGTCCGCCATTTCGCTAAGGCTCGCTTTTTACTATGCTCTTCTCACGCCTCTGCTCGTTACGGGCATTGCGCTCCGGGCTTGAGCCGCTGCTACCAGTAAGGTAGGTACGCGTTCGGAGGGCGCGTAAACGCGCAGCAGCGCCACGGTGATGACGGCGCTCCGGTCGGAACTGATCTTGCTGCAGCGGCATGCACGCAAAGTGCTCACCACGTCTGCAAATCTGGCTCACGTTGACTTAATATTGTCCTGGAGATAGAATATAGTCCTGCAGGGAAGGGGTAAGCACATGATATACTTAAATATTCGGTTCCGAGCATGCAAGTACGGAAGTTGTTCCGAAGCATGCATTTAATGTAAGGCGTACTGAAAGGAGCTTGGTGAACGCGAAGTTTGCGGCCGCAGGCCATTGTGATTCAGAACATCTTTAGCTCCTTCGGAAGCTGTTCCACTGTTATCCTTCTCGCCTCCATCACCACGTTGAACGTGCGTTCTTTAACAGTAAGCTGTGCAGGTTGGAAAGATACTTGTAGATATAAACGAAAGTTGCATCCGCTATCTCCATACACTAAATATTGCTTCTAGTTGATAAAGAGGGAGGTGGAAAGTTGGGAATTTAGTTTGAAGCGCATCTAGCGCTTCAAATTTTGCCTCCCTCCCACGGGACCGTATACATGCAAAGGAATTCCATCCGGACAAAAGTGGAGCTTGATACTTGAGGGCATGAAAACGTTTGTGTCCAATGTATAGTACCTTCTGTAGTGATTTATCATTTGGCGTGGCGATAGGTAGATTTTTTCTATCGATGAAAACTATACAGGGATTGAGAACCTGGGTTTCCTCGGAGACTACTGTTTGGTACTGCTCGGCACAGGCAGAAATAAACATCGCATGCAAGTACTCGTGATGGAACTCTCATAATGTTCAGTGAAGTTATCAATTGTTTCCCAGAACAGCTCAAAGAGGTGAGAGCTGTGCTTTCGAAGGAATGATTTGCAGTCTGTTCATATGTACGTCGTGGCTATTCAGATAAGGAAAACAGAAGCAGAAAGCAGTAGTGTAGCAGTGTATCGATTGCGCTTGAGGATGAAAGATCCGTCTTTGTTAAATACAAGTCGGAAGACTTTGAGAACGTTATTTCTGAGAAACTGTGATGCGAAAGACACGCATGGACTCCAAAGTTTGTGAGAAAATTCTCAAAGGTGGTTGTCGCAATGACATTGCTATCTCGCAGAAAGCCAGTGCAGTTCTTCGGGTACCTGCAATCGTTGTCAAAAACTCTTCTAAATAGCGCGTTTTCTACAAATGCCTTTTTGGTCTGCTGGTGGGTGAGAGGGTAGAGTGTGAAGCGCCATGTTTGCGCCCCACTTCTGGGTATGGGTTTAATGTTGGTCTTGAGTGTTGCCTTGCCCATGTTGCAGGACGAAAAATGGGCGAGGGAGGTCGGGGACCGGGGGGGGGGGGGGGGGGGGGGGGGGGGGGATTCTCATTTTCATAGTACTGCGTAAACTCATTTTTGCAATTGGCTTTTCGGAGTTCTGAAATAGCGGGCTCTCCTGAACTACCCAGAATAATTCCTGAAGTTTGCCAGAATTCTGGCAGTGTGTACTATCTGTGTTACAGTATACAGTAAAAGCCGTGGCTGTGGAGTCTCCCAAAGGGGGGAGGCAGGCAGACAGCTTATCCAAAAACTATCTGTATTTCTTAGGCCAAGCACTGAGCGTCAGTCCGCCCGCTGCTCTCTTTAAAGGACTGGTCTATCTGACCGGATATGTCTCGGGCAGCTGTCGTCACCGATAAGAAACGACGTCGACGAAGAGTGCAGAAATATGCAGCCGCTTGATTACAATAATAAAGGCAGCACGCTGAGAGGATCCTGGAAGAAGAACTAACGCGGTGACTATTGCCTACCTACTTGCTGTCCTTCCCTTATATTTACCTCTGCAGCCTGCATTTCTCTTGCTGATCAGCGTGGATCCTATGGCGCCCGGCGATTTGTTACAACATTACAAAGTTGGAGCGTGAATGAGGTTCATGGAAACATATCGTGTGGCAGTGTTTTTCTCCAATCGCGCTGACCTGGTGGCATTAGACGTTTTCGGAGACCCTGACAGATGGTTGATGAACGAAAGGCAGGTTTGTGGAATGCAGAGCAAAAATGGAGTTTCATAGGTAGTCTCCTGCCTTTATATTCTTCCATGAACTAAAACGGGCTTGTACAATTCGAGGACATTATTCATACACATTTCAGAATTGGGGCATGCTATATTACTCTAACGTATGTTGTACGCAATCCACTTCTCTCACGCCATGGGCGAAATTTATTGATGGCACGTATGGAATTGGAGAGAAAATAGTTCCGTTTTCTTTAGAAGGAAAATCCGTTCTTCAGATGTAATAGCGGCGCAGAACACTATCCCTGGACACATGCAAGGCTCTTGTTAACTCGGACTGTAAATAGAGCAATATCTCAGGGGGTCTGGCTCGTTGTCATATTTGTATATTGCCCCTTGAAGAGACAGGATTGCCCATAGCTCGGGAAGAGTGAGATGAAAACAGTGTCCCCTGGACCAGTGAGATAGTCCGCCCAAAACTTGCTTCTGTGAGTGAAGGTGAAACCCGAAGAGAGAGGGGGCTATCAATCATGCTTCGTTCATCACCTCGAGGACGCTCTAGAGTTCAGGTTAGGGTCTGAAGGATTCGCGCCAACAGTTGTGCAGCTATGTATGTAAATTGTATTGCGCTCTGGGCACTCAAGAGAACGCTTTGCGACTTCAGCTTCCTTGCCTTATTATCTTGTCCCTCAACAATTCGCGGTCAATGTAAATAGTTTTCGATATCTCACAAGCTTCCAAGCAAACTTTTAGCTAATGCTGCTCATGTCTGTCTTCTATATTAGTTCTAAAGAGAAGGGACTGCAACTTCAATAAGCTCAGCTAGTTCAAGAAGCTCATAGATATCATCCATGCCACTCTCAGACGACAGAATGTCCATCTTTTCCAGAAACAACAGAGGAGAATTGCGTCTGGTAAAATCAATGAATGGCTTTCTGCCATATAATGCACCACTCAATGATAATAACTTCACCCTCTCCTGCCGCTCCAGACAAATCCTGTTGCCAAGAAGAAAAAATTCTCTTGAAAGCGAGCGAGTAAATTGTGCTGCTCTATACGAAACTCTGACAGAGGGATTAATAGCATAATTTGAATCTCAACATCATTGTTCAAAACGGGCGCTGTGCATATACGAACGACAGTTATGGGGGCACGTATACCCTATGTTAAGGCAACTTAATGAGACGTCCAAGACAGAGCACTGTATATTAATCATTTGATTCTCACTGTGGCATGAAAGAAGCTTTTATACAAGCATCACTACAAAGTTGGTGGACAAACGGCAAGAACGAGGGCTGTCATCGTACCCTTGCGATGGCAGTGTCGGAGGATTTCATTAGGTTATGTTAGTTCTTCATGGACGACAAAGAGGGAGATGACTGCGGACAGGAAAAGAGTAATATGGTCCCTCAATATTGGCCGAGAGGGGAACTCGATGTAGAAAAGAACAATGGTCATCACAGAGGTCTGCTGAAGGCTGGATATCAACGAAGCGGAAGACGGTAATACCTTCTGCTCGCCCGAGCTCAGCTGGCCCGCAGATGGCAGTCGATCAAAAGCTCCGCGGCGGGTAGGTTGACCCTGAGGGGAACCTGCATGAGGACGAAGGCAAGCTGTCTCGTCCTCACTTGCAGTACTAGGCCCGATCGACCGTTCAACCAATCGTGGTGTAAGCATATGCAGAGTACTCCCTTGATTACTATCTGTATTTCTTAGCTTGGCCCAAGCACTGAGCGTCAGTCCGCCCGCTGCTCTCTTCACCCACACCCCCTTTTCGGCAAAATAAAAGGGATAACACTCTGGTTTTGTGTTTCGTACAGTACAGTAGTCATAAGTCCACTCCATCTATATTTAGGAACTCTTGCTCGTGTACTGTAATGTACATACCAAAAACTCCGCGCCACTGCTTTCCAATCCTTCACACGCTATGCTCCAGTCTTGTACTGGGAGAGGACAACCAATCCACACCGGCACAGTTGACTCTTGGAGCACGCGGACCTGCTCTTCCCATTCAGACAGTTCCTGCTTCCTTTCTCCGCAGCGCACATCTCTGCATTCTTTACTCTGTTTCTTTCTGAACTGCGCCCGCAGCCGCTTGCCTCTTTGCGGCAGCTCAGAGGCTGCCGTCGACCATGGCGAAAACAAGGTTGGAGTCGCTTCGCTATACGTCTTTACGCGGTACTCTGAATATTACTGCAGGGGATGGTGATTGAGTGGGAAACTTCTACCAGAGTGTAAGTGCAGTTGCTGTTGTCGCTCGTTCATGGATGATTCAGCTTTCTCTCGGACACTGAAATATTGCTGGACAGCGAAATTCTACCCACGTCACAGACGCAGAACTCCTCCATGTATCGTAGGTAAAACAATTTTTTGCAATGTATGCCTTTTACTGTTTTTGTCCCGATGTATTCGAAGAAGGAACGTAGCCAGCAGATCCCGGCTTCTATTGTTGGAAGCAGGACGCTCCAAGGAGCGAAGCTTCTCACAATTTCCCGTACTTTGAACACCCAGAAAGCTCACTACGAAATTATGTGTAAGATCAGAAACAACTATCAATGCGCCACACCTATACGTTCCTGTCATAGGGCTCAGCATTTTTGAAGCATGGCGACGTTACAACTTTGGCCGCCCAGCTTTGGAGGGACGGTGTCCACAATGCTAGCCCTACTGCCAGTGCATACAGCGAAGATGGCCTTGTATTCCCTAGAAAACAGTCGGGAAGCATCTGTTTGGCGTCTCCTTGCGATGATACTTCTCCACGTGCTTCAGGAAAGTATCTTTATTCGTTGTTCCTTGAGGGAACGGCTGTCCAGGGGAGCGAAACAATTCACAGTCAATAGAACATGTCAGTATTTCTTAATGTTGATCCCATTATAATGCCCCAGAGACATGCGGAAAGACGTACATGTCTGCAAATATCACATTGAATCGTGTACTCCTCGTATTTCGAAGAAAGTCCAGCATTGGGAGGGCGTTGTGGCTTCCTGGTGGAAGAACCCGGCTTCTTTCTACACATAAGCCAATGTTCAAAGAGGAGGTGTGGCAAAGATGCCCAAACAAATGTCCACCAGTTAGAAAACAGTCAATCCGATGGAAACAGCCGCTGCTGCCGTAGTTCGCCTGAACGTACCCTTTTCCCATGTTGCTGATAAATGTCTTGCGTACAAGAGACTGGCTCTGCGGATAATTTGGTTGAAAGGCAAAAAGGGCTGCGGTGATGTGGTGGTGGCTGGTGCGATGAAAATCGAAGGAGCGGAAGCAAGTTTCGGGTTTTATACAAAAAGCAAACCACCAAAGTGGGTCGCTTCAGCAGCTGTAGGACTCACGAACCTTTGCGGATGCGCGAAAGATGGCTTGGAGACTAATATTATACGGTTGTGTGATTGGGGTATGGATCCAGAATGGGGGTTAAGGGGATTATGGGGAGTTCCCGGCGCTCCCCCGCGTGCCGACGAGATTATCTTAGCGGAAGTCTCGGAAGAGTGATGCAGCCAATTTAGATATCATCCGTACCGATGTCTCAACGAAATACAATTGAAACAATGTGTTTACGGATATAACTGGGATGTTTCAACAAGAGAAGGCTGTTGGTATAAGAGACGAGGATATTACTACGCACTAGCAAAGACACATTCTAATTCTATCTACTGTACATACTCGACTGGAATTTATCATGACGATTATCCACATTGACATATCCGGTACAATACACCACTGATCTTGTACGCATCCGAAAGTACGAACTGATAAGGATCTATGAGATGATCACGATTGGGACTGCCAAACTAAACAATATGCTTGCTCACAACAGTCATTTTCTAAGTGCTTGGATCGGAACTACACCATTTCTTCAGCGGAATTCTAAGACGATGCACGTATATCGTTAAAGCCTTTGACATACAATCTTCGACTTATGCTCATGTACAGTATGTACTCTCGTGTAGTGTCTTGGTCGAATCTCACGCCCCCGTATGGGCCCCCAAAGTTGAGTGTGTTTACGGAGGAAGCCGCTTCTTAGTGAAATCTAAGCGGCCTGGAATCTTGCATGCTGGTTGTGAACTTGTCTTCACTGTGAATGTGTTGCTTCCAACGTTGAGGATTCCTCGAATTCCAAGAAAATACGGTAAGCTGGGAAATAATACATTTAGGCGGGACCTCGTGATCTCAACAAACGTCTAATAATACCAAAATACAAGAATTTCGTTTTGCATTGTGGGAAGTGCAGGAGCAAAACGTTACAGTGGATGGACTGCCTGTCGAAGGCCTCTTTCTCTCACCGATAATAGAAACCCCCGGCAACGTATATTCCAGTCACACGAGACCATAGCAGCAGCTCTGAACACCCACTGTAGATCCCGCTGTAGATCATCTTCGCATGACATGATTTCCGTCTTCGAGTGTTACACCCATGTACATGACATGTCGATAGAAATCCACCTCTGAGCAGCGGGTTTCACAGCGAGTGGATATCGGAAAGCAACCCTTCGACAAGAAATGAAGGAATGGTGATCATGGCATGTACACAGTGATGGAATCCAGGTGGGTGTCGGCCGTCCCCGCCAAAAAATGATTCCTATCACTTTGCATTTCGCAAGACCAAGTGGCTAAGTACATTGTTGTCGGTGAAATGGGGGAGGCGGCTTTGGGGAGCGTGCCGTTCTGTGGTGAGGGTCGGCCGAGTGTCCTCTCCACCCCTTTTTCCCCGCAGCGCCCGTCACCCTCTCTCTTTTATTTCTACGAAATTCCTTCCAGAAGCGTCCACGCGTCCGGCCCGGATTCCGCCGGGCCGTACGCGTGCGCTTCTCTAAAATTCAAATAAAATCTCGGACTACAGTATAAAATCTCCCTCTACAGTAAAAATGCAATTTTCCCTAAAAATATCCCACATACATTGATAGACGTGAAAATCCGTCCGACTCTGGTGAGGCGCATAAGATGCAGACCTCAAGAAAGGATTGAACAATCAATAGAAGTCTCTTTGCGGAGACTCATGCTAGGCATCTTGACACACAAAACGAAGCATGAACAGTTTAACAGACGGCACAATACATGCCTTGGAATTCACTGCAAATCAGTTTCTCAATGCTGCATGCAGTCACTGCCTTATTATTTATTCATGATTCTATTTACCCGACAGATTTTCCTTCAACTGCCTGATAGGCCTGCTACCCTTCACGCTTCAATCTACAGATATCTTTGTTTACAAGCTTGTAGATGATGTCGAATGAACCAACCGTGTCTTCAGCACAGTGACGTGGCGTCAATATACGCGGGGCTAAAGGTACAGTCAAAATGGAAGCTTCATAAACAACGAAATCATTTTGATGTTTGATACTGTATCTGCATTTAAGAGGTTTGCGATGGGTTTGGATTTCTTTCAACCTGCTGCGGTATTGCGAGTCTCAATTGTTTCTCCGCGGACGACGCCGGCCTTTAACACTTGCCTTTTCATAGAAAACGTTATGTTAGTTGAAATAATGTCTAGTATCGAGAGGAGCTATATATAGGCTCAATATATGGAGTACTATATTGCGGGTGTAGCAGAACATGTGAGCGGTTGTGTAATGTGAAAAGTTTATTGATCTCGGGATCACCCCTAGTCTCCCGAGGTGTTCTCAGTAAAGTTGAGTTCCCCACTGAATGTTGTAGGAAATACTGGCTGCACACATTTCTACAGATCGTAAGCCAGTGGCAGGGCTTTGTGAATAGTATGCCTAAATTACTGTGTAAAAAAGATACAGCACATTATCCGAGAGAGTAGTTTGACATGGTAATAGAAACAGAGCAGTAAACGTAGGCTTTGAGCTTGCGGCCCGCCTAAGAGAGAGTGGGCCGCCGCAGATCCAGAACGTAGAAATTAAAACTGTCATGGGGCGGAGGGAGCCACGCAGCGTATTCAAAACATGGAAAGTCCCACATCGGAGCTCTCACTCAGCCGTCAATGTCGTCTTTGTCAGCCTTCTGGCCAGTGTCAACTTCAGAAAAGAAAAACGGAGCTAAATCCTTCCCTGCCAATGAAAGGAGAACCTCACAGAAACCCTGATTTGATACTCCTAAAAACTCCCGCTGAAAGACCTCTCATTCGATGTTGAATGCAGCCGGAGTGGCAAATCACTGAATAAGGTGTGCTACATAGCGCCCGCAAGTTTCCATAAATAGAACATGTAAGACGTAGGCATGGCACCGCATTGGGGGGTGAGGGGTATGGATCAATTAAGCAGCAAGAAAACTAGTGATGGCCTTTCTGACCTACCGTGGCAAGGCGCCCGTTATATGAGCAGATTGATCACGAACGGACAAGAACCAGCGATTGATTTAAAGTAGTGCAGTGGCGCAATGGAACACAAACAAACATTCCATTTATGCACATGACCCCCAAGACGAAGTCTGAAGAGGGTCATAGCATGAGTGTACAACGGTGTTAAGTTTTGCACCCCTCAAGCCAAGAAAAATCACCTCAGACACTGCACATCTCTTGTGACGAAGGACAGCATGTCCATGCGAAGAGTGCAGGGGTTCTATTATTGGATGTGCCAATGTCGAAAATGATCTCATGGTTGAGTATTGGTACCAGACAAATCCGCCATTGACATGAGAGTCAATGATATTCACAAGCACCACAAGCCCAGAATAAAGTATGCGAAACAGTACTTCACTATAGATATAAAAACCTCAAATGTTTGAGTTGCGCCACTCGTACTAGCTCGTGAGAGGTTTGACAAAGTACGTCAGCGCCGGCACGGGTATTTTCGTTCTGCGGTACGTGCAGTATTTTGTAACGTACTGTAGCCGGAGTCAAACTCACTCCAGTGACCACCTTCAACGTGCACAGCACATCACTCTTGATGCAATGCCTCAAATATACAGTTCAGTCCTCACCGTCTCGTGTTCTTGGAAGCATAACGTAAAATATAGAGGGTGTCGGATGCAGCAACTAAACGACAATGCATCCAAGCAAAGCATGCCACAACTTGCCACGAACGGCATTTGTCTCAGAAAAGGAACTAAATGTGACATTAAACGTTTTTAGTGCGACCTCCATACGCGCCTGCTTTTCCCCGAATGATGTCCGTTCCGTCTTTGAGAAGAGTACGGCGCAGAATGGCAATATGCCCCAGAAAAGAATTGTTTCTCTTTCTATGCCGTGGAGAGCACTTACACCTACTTCGTTCTTCTACTGCCTTCGCAATCCTGCAGACAGAAGGCAGTTATTCCACAGGTAAAAAACCCCTCTGGGCCAGTACATCTATGTAAAAGGTTATGGGCGCTGCAAGTAATCTCATTCAAAATCGTTTCAACCCAAAAACTGTGTCGTGAATGTGTTGCTGGAATTGGTATGTCGAGCAAGATGAACATATTTCCTTCGTGGGGCTGCGACGACCACAGATGAGTTCTTGAGGAAATAAGTTGTTATGAATAGAAACGTTCTACATATTCAGGGACGTCCCTGCCCACCAAATAATCCAGAGCTAAAAACAGACATGTTTGGACTCTCAGGAATGAAAATTGTGTTAGGGACTGTTTGCTTTACAGACAGATCTCTTCAAAAAGAAATGCTTGTATAAAAGCTTCTTTCATGCCACAGTGAGAATCAAATGATTAATATACAGTGCTCTGTCTTGGACGTCTAATTAAGTTGCCTTAACATAGGGTATACGTGCCCCCATAACTGTCGTTCGTATATGCACAGCGCCCGTTTTGAACGATGATGTTGAGATTCAAATTATGCTATTAATCCCTCTGTTAGAGTTTCGTATAGAGCAGCACAATTTACTCGCTCGCTTTCAAGAGAATTTTTTCTTCTTGGCAACAGGATTTGTCTGGAGCGGCAGGAGAGGGTGAAGTTATTATCATTGAGTGGTGCATTATATGGCAGAAAGCCATTCATTGATTTTACCAGACGCAATTCTCCTCTGTTGTTTCTGGAAAAGATGGACATTCTGTCGTCTGAGAGTGGCATGGATGATATCTATGAGCTTCTTGAACTAGCTGAGCTTATTGAAGTTGCAGTCCCTTCTCTTTAGAACTAATATAGAAGACAGACATGAGCAGCATTAGCTAAAAGTTTGCTTGGAAGCTTGTGAGATATCGAAAACTATTTACATTGACCGCGAATTGTTGAGGGACAAGATAATAAGGCAAGGAAGCTGAAGTCGCAAAGCGTTCTCTTGAGTGCCCAGAGCGCAATACAATTTACATACATAGCTGCACAACTGTTGGCGCGAATCCTTCAGACCCTAACCTAAACTCTAGAGCGTCCTCGAGGTGATGAACGAAGCATGATTGATAGCCCCCTCTCTCTTCGGGTTTCACCTTCACTCACAGAAGCAAGTTTTGGGCGGACTATCTCACTGGTCCAGGGGACACTGTTTTCATCTCACTCTTCCCGAGCTATGGGCAATCCTGTCTCTTCAAGGGGCAATATACAAATATGACAACGAGCCAGACCCCCTGAGATATTGCTCTATTTACAGTCCGAGTTAACAAGAGCCTTGCATGTGTCCAGGGATAGTGTTCTGCGCCGCTATTACATCTGAAGAACGGATTTTCCTTCTAAAGAAAACGGAACTATTTTCTCTCCAATTCCATACGTGCCATCAATAAATTTCGCCCATGGCGTGAGAGAAGTGGATTGCGTACAACATACGTTAGAGTAATATAGCATGCCCCAATTCTGAAATGTGTATGAATAATGTCCTCGAATTGTACAAGCCCGTTTTAGTTCATGGAAGAATATAAAGGCAGGAGACTACCTATGAAACTCCATTTTTGCTCTGCATTCCACAAACCTGCCTTTCGTTCATCAACCATCTGTCAGGGTCTCCGAAAACGTCTAATGCCACCAGGTCAGCGCGATTGGAGAAAAACACTGCCACACGATATGTTTCCATGAACCTCATTCACGCTCCAACTTTGTAATGTTGTAACAAATCGCCGGGCGCCATAGGATCCACGCTGATCAGCAAGAGAAATGCAGGCTGCAGAGGTAAATATAAGGGAAGGACAGCAAGTAGGTAGGCAATAGTCACCGCGTTAGTTCTTCTTCCAGGATCCTCTCAGCGTGCTGCCTTTATTATTGTAATCAAGCGGCTGCATATTTCTGCACTCTTCGTCGACGTCGTTTCTTATCGGTGACGACAGCTGCCCGAGACATATCTGGTCAGATAGACCAGTCCTTTAAAGAGAGCAGCGGGCGGACTGACGCTCAGTGCTTGGCCTAAGAAATACAGATAGTAATCAAGGGAGTACTCTGCATATGCTTACACCACGATTGGTTGAACGGTCGATCGGGCCTAGTACTGCAAGTGAGGACGAGACAGCTTGCCTTCGTCCTCATGCAGGTTCCCCTCAGGGTCAACCTACCCGCCGTGGAGCTTTTGATCGACTGCCATCTGCGGGCCAGCTGAGCTCAGGCGAGCAGAAGGTATTACAATCTTCCGCTTCGTTGATATCCAGCCTTCAGCAGACCTCTGTGATGACCATTGTTCTTTTCTACATCGAGTTCCCCTCTCGGCCAATATTGAGGGACAATATTACTCTTTTCCTGTCCGCAGTCATCTCCCTCTTTGTCGTCCATGAAGAACTAATATAACCTAATGAAATCCTCCGACACTGCCATCGCAAGGGTATGATGACAGCCCTCGTTCTTGCCGTTTGTCCACCAACTTTGTAGTTTTGGATCTAGCTTCGTCTCCAGACGAAGAGCGATAAACTCACATACGCATCCGGCAACGGGCTGGCTACTCAGAGGAAAACTTCTTTGACGAAGAAAACAAAAACTTACCAGTACCGTTTTCGTCTGCGCTCAATTGACATGTGGTAGAATAATATTCAATTTTATATCCATTATAATATAATATTATAATGAATGTATCAAGAAGAGAGGAGTTGACAATGACAGTTTTACTGATGCATTTTTCTACTGAAAGCACATGTATTTCGTCGGAGCGTCTTGTCACAATATCCTGTCGTGATAATGCATGACAGAGAAGTATTCACGCGATACAAAACGAGAAAAGATTAAAAGCACACTAGTCCTGCCTACTTAACAAATATGGAGATGACACTTGTGCTATTGTAACAAGCCACAATTCCCTTGATTTAGATCCAAACCCCTGTAGACCCAATTCGAGTTGCTCCCTTAGCTAATGCCATTGCCACAGTGACAGCTGAGGGGTAATGGTTAGAGAGTAATGCTACTGCTAATACATAGTCTCTCAAGAAACCAAAACGCTTAGGGAGGAGAGGAATATCTCGTTTATTGGGTAGCTCTACATGGGATTTTAATTCGGTACTGTATGTCGTTCTATAAATGCACAGGTCTCCAGGAAGGAGAGGGGCATCAATGGAACAGCATCGTTCCTGGGGGTTTCTTTTGGTCACATCGTGAGGGCCTGCAGCCCACCGGGCAACATTTCGACGAGATCTTCGATCTCCTGCCGCACCTGCGTCATTTTTTAAATGGCTAAATGTATCACTCTAGGGGTGACACGTTCGGGAATTGGACCAGTCGGAGGGTGACAATTGTAGAATCGATAAATTTAGACGGCGACAAGTCGGCTCCGTGCACGCTTCGCGCGCCGAGCCAAGTCCGCATCGAGGAACAATATTTTGGAAGGGTGGCAGCGGGGGCAGTGCCCTCGCGAAGACTGCAACACCTGGGGAGATCCCCCTTTGTTGCAGTTTTCGTGGATTTTCAGGGCCATTCCATTCATCGTGATTGGCAATCACGTAATCACGCAATCACGTCAATAAATGGTGCCTGCTCCCTTGTGGTTGGTTGTTTATATTACGTTTCCTAAAAAATAGTCATGCTCATTAAAGAAATAAACAATCGACTTAAAATTAATCTTGTGCTCCAACCTCCTGTAATGCACCTTGCAATTCTAAAAGATTTAAACCCCATTCAAATGCCAAACGTGAAATGGAATGAAGCAAGAAGTGCGTTAACACTATTAACGCACTTCTTGCTTCATTCCATGGCTTTGCATGTGCATGTGTTAACTTAACACATGCACATGCAAAGCCGTGGAAATGTGCTTACAGCTACAAGTAGCACACGTTGGAGAGAGGAACGATGCAGAACGACGTTAAATTAATGTCGTGATCGCGTGATTGCGTGATTGCATGATTGCCAATCACGATGAATGGAAAGTACCTTGGAAACTTTTGCTGCCGAATATGCTTCGCACTTGGGTACTTTTTGTTGCCTTTAAACCACTCTGTCAGCTTCGTGCCTGGTGCTGGTGGAAGGGCGGCCTCCTGTTCTCTCCCTTCGTCAAAGTACACCGTATGGCGGTTGCGCAGAAGCACTGCAAATCTTACTATTGGAGGATTACGATCTACAATGTCAAAGGAGAATAATCTCCATGCCGCCTCCGATGCGGAAACGTATTTGGCATCTTGGAAGTTGGAGATTTCTTCTGAGCACTTGTTCGCAGCAATGCTTTCAATGGCCACTCGGTCTTGTCCCTTGCATACATACTTGAAGAGGTATTTGATTCCACCAACGCGTGACACGCAGAGTTCAACATTCAAATGGAAAGCGAACGACCGTTGAAGCGCGGGACTGTCGGAAATGACCCTGGAGTTGTCGACCACGAAGGGTTGCTTTCGTCGGCCAATACGAGAGGGTCGCTCGATAGAGACGCCACTTGCTTAGGGGGACCTTCTGTGGTACGTGATGTAGTACTCACTGTCAGACTGGCTGGTTTCGTGTTTGAACGATTTTGGAAACCCTTTGCTGCAGTACCGCTCGCCCATGCACACGGCTGTTGGATTGTGTTCTCCACATGGATTGTGAATCATAGGCTTGAGCACGACCTCTTGCGGTTCTGGATCTTTAGAAGACGGGATCTCGGCAGAGATAATGATCTGCGTACTCGAGTACGCTGATCATTCTTGGAGACTTCATCTTCGAAAAATACGACGTGAGAATGCGAAAGACCACATTTCTGAAATTTGGTGACTCTTACATGGGCAACGACGATTCCGAGTACTTCTTCATGTATGACAGAGGACATAATATCTTTCATTTGGGGACGGAGCACACGTGCGCACAGATCCGATCGGTCCTGAGGCGTTTGGATGGGCAGTAGGGCTCTTCTGATCTCCAACCAGCTTGGATTGTATGTCATGGTGACGGAGATGTCCGGGTGGCCAATTTAGTTGTATAGGGCAATGATTTCTTACACTTACTGTCTCATTTAGCGGTCACCTCCAATGTACGTGGAAGGGAGAATGAACTGTTGTCCCGCACGCACGGCGTCGGCTTCATCTTCAGCACGACCGGAGTCTCGTAGGCTGTCACGCAGCGATGTGTATTCCGCCGCTCGGAGCTGCCTCTGTTTGTGGTGAAGATACGAAAGCTTCTCTGCCTCTATTTTGCTGAACTGGTCAACCAAATATTGCTGAAAGAGTGGTGCTGCGTGCAGGATTGGGCTGAAGTCGCCTGCTCTCTCCAACAAATGCCATCCGTAGTACATCATCGGAGTAACCTTGGTACGTCTGCAGTCCAGAAAAATGTAGAATCGAAGCTCTGGATATCATCCATCTCTACCATTCGGGAACAGTAGCACGTAACTCAGTGACTCCTATGCACGATGACTGACTGAAGTCGGATCCAGCACTTCGTTCTCGTTACTGCTTAGAGTCCCTCCCCTGCGCACGACTATATCTCTCCGCCCAATCTCTCCGTCTTCATTTCTATTTCCAGGGATCAATGCTGCCATTTCAGAAGCTTCGTGGCCATTGTACCGGCGCACGTGCTCATGACTTGGCCAGGGGTCGGCATGGATGACCATCTGGTACGTGGCTGGAGTGTTGTTGTGAGGAGATTGAGCCCATTCTCTCATACACAGAAATGTCTGCACAAAGGGGTTGCCTTGTTGCGGCATGTGCGTCAGTTGCGCCATATGTGCCTCTTCCAGTCGTCTAGAGTTTCCAAGACTTATGCGCGTCTGGGTGGCGTAGTTCATGTCGTGAATGTAATCGGAAGCAAGGGAAGTCCCCCGCCCCTTGGATGGCATCATGGGACCCATGAAATGGTGCATCTCGACGTGCATCGTTATTGTGGGATCAAAAGTGGATGGACTAGGCCTTCTGTTCACCCAATTGGCGACCACGGACACGTGTCCGTGGTACCATAGGCAGGGCTGCATTGCATGCTCGAATATTCTTTCGGAAACGGCGGGACGTTGGAGTATCCTCGATGAGAGGAGAGCGCAGAAGAGCTGGCCAGTCGGTGAGAAGGGGCAGTGACAGCTTCCACTTCCCATAGCGTGTACAAAACATGGGCCTTGCGGCAGAGCTGCTCACGATTCGTTCTTGGACGAAATGCAGAGCTTTGCAGTGCAAACACTCAATACGGATCATGCGGCGATCGCGGTACGAAGGCGAGAATTCGGTTAGTGGGGGAAGAGCTGTCAGGAAGCACTTCCAGCCTGGAAGTCGGATCCTTGCCGCGCCTCACGAATAGGAATAGATTTCTCCGCTCTTGCGCCTCGTGCCGCAATGCGATCCTTTTCGCGCTGTGAATCTGTTAGGCGAGTTTTTCCTTCCGCTCTGGCCGCTTCTGTAGATCTTCGGTTTGAGTCTTGACGCTCATGTCTCTCTGGGGTTGTTTGGTCAGCTCTTGTCTGTTATATTGAGAAACTGCGGTATATCGCCAAGTGTCTACTAGTGTACATACTGTACTCGAACACCCATTGGCGTATGACAAGGACCGCATTGGTTAATTCCCAATTCGAAAGGTAATTACCTTATCGCCCGGTAAGTTGGGCAGCGCAATTCGCGTCCGTGTACGTACTGTACTCGAATCATACCGTCTAATGTATGATACCGGCGTACCTCGCTGGCGCCCAAGTGCAGGACCGTTACTGCCCGACGTGTAGTCGTACCGTTACAGTCTGGCACTGTAAGAACGGGGACTACAGTAGTAGATATAATAAAGTAGGGAAGGGGAAGGACTCGAGGGGATCATCGATCAACGCAGTGGCATTATCTCGAGGGCCGACCCCTTTGTCCCTTGGTTTTGTGCCTAAGTCTTTCGCCTGACTACGTTTTCGTCTTCCCTTTTTGTACATCGAGTACAACGAAAAGTACTCCACCGCAGGGGTAACGCACGACGAGCGCTCCGCATAGCGCCCGGATTCGTCCTCCGTGACGGCGTCGCCTCCGCACGGCGTCGAGTTACCACGTCGAGGACGTCGATCTGCCTTTCGTGGCATCGTTGTGTCGAACCCACACAGTTCTACCAAAACCTCTACCAACCAGCTACCGAACTCCCTTCCGTCTTGTTTTGTGGTTCTTACTACACGTGTGCACGGCACTCGTCGCGTCTCGCACGCCTCGAACTACAGTACGACTTGTCGCAGCTCCCGCTACCCGAAGCCGGTCGAGCGCGGCACGTTCTACTACACTGGTCTCCCGACCTAGAAGTGTGAGCGCACGCTACGTTTGCTGCGCAAAGCAATATCGTTGGCAACCGTCGCCTCGTCGATATGAGTTCGCCTCATCGTTTTCTCGCTGGTTCCGAAGCCGCGGATCCGTCCGCTCCGATCCCACCGCCGGTTGAACCGAGCGGAGTCGTTGAACATGCTTCCGACTTTCGCCCAACTCAAGGTGCTCCCTACATGGATTCGTACGAGAGGATGCTTCGAAACCTCGAGGATATACGGAAAGCGCTCCGTACCGACGTCTATGATGATTTCTACGAGCATTGCCGAGACAATCTCCGTGACCTAATGTTGGGTCGATACCAATCTTTCACGCAAGGACTTGAGAGCCTCCGAGCTCACGTCGATACGATCGAATCTCGACTCGTCCTTTGCGAGAGCCTTATCCCCGATAGGTCAACTGACCTGACCGCAGAGCAGATGGGCGCGTTCTCGCGCCTAGCCGCTCAAGTGAATCAGAAACGAAGCCGCGCGAATCGGCTGCGAGAGAGGATCGGATATATCCTCAACGTCCGCAAACGCTCGCGACGTGTCTCGACCGAGTCCTGTTTTGTTGCGCCCTTTTGACCATTTTCCTACAGGTTCCAATCGTCTGGAACCGAATGGGCTTCGTCGTGAAGCTCACGCTCGTGAAGCACGGGCCACAGGCCCTCCGTTTGTGTCCCACAAGATTCCATACCGACCGGAAACGCCTTCACCGCCACTCCAGTGCAGAGGCAAAGTACCAGGAACAACAATACTTGTAGTATTCCGAAACATTAAAGTAATATCGTGTCATGATATATGTAATGTTTTTGGACGATACGTTTTTGGGATACCAGAATAGTATTGTCCGGACAACAATACATCAGCATTCCAGGAATGATAATAAAACGTCCGTGTACGATGAAAACATCAGAATTCGGGTACCACTTGCATCAGCCGTGAACAATAGATATAATGTCATTGTAAACATTAAAACATCAACAATGGACGTTACTTATAATGTGTTATTGAAACACTATACGTAGCGTATGTGAACATTATAGGCACTGTCTGTAGAAACGATAAATGAATCATTTCAGCACACTATATATAATTATATTAGATGGCACTAAATGCAACGTGCAGAAATGTTAAATATAATGTTCCTTGAAACACTTTAAACATTGTCCAACGACAATATAAAATATTCATTAATTGTATTATTACTTATATCGTACAGAAACGTGAAATATAACGTTCGAATAAACACTGGTAATGTTGTCCAACGACAATATATATTAGTAATATTTTGAATTATTACTTTCATCGTTCTGTGCACGTTACATGTAATATGTCGGAATAGCAATAAACGTATCGTTCGTGAACACTATAATCGTGGTTTTCAGAAGTAATACTTATATTGGTTTTGGATGGTAGTTGATACTTGTTCTGAGACGACAATATAATGTTGCTGGACGACATTTGTAGTGTTTAGGAATTGGTGATGTAATGTTTTGCGGACTACATTTGCAATGGTTGTAAAGCACTAAACTAAATGTAAGGAATGATAACGGAATCGCTGCCTGACGACACTGTTGATGGATGTGAAAACAAGCGTTTCATAGGCCAGTACCTACATGTATTATCAATATTGATGCAGCTGCAACAGACACAACAGTTGTGTCTGTCGATGATCGTCTTCGTCATGCCTGAGGATGTTTTTCATCGACATGGCTGCGGATAGTCGTCTTCGTCCTGCCACAGATGGCGGTTTTTGGGGGGTAGAGCCTGTTAGCTGTGCCCCTGAAATTCGCAGCACTTTCAGGTTGTTGACTTTTGCCGGCGGTTGGTCCCTCTGTTTCGTGGCACTAGGAGGATCATATCACGTGCGGGATAGTTGTGAAGTTTCGTTAGTATCTCACTGTGGATCGTGTCGCCTGCGGTGATGGTAACTCACTGTGGATCGTGTCGCCTGCGGTGATGGTAGCTCACTGTGGATCATGTCGCCTGCGGTGATGGTAGCTCACTGTGGATCGTGTCGCCTGCTGTGATGGAAGCTCAATGTTGATAGCACATTGCGGGTCTCATCCACTGGGAGGGTGGCGGCACTACGGCGTTGGTATCACGCTGCTCATGGATGTTTTGGGCTTAAGGTCAGCTCAAAGGATGAGTGCAACGTACTTATAGGGATTCGTGAATACATTTGGAGCTCGAATGTATCCTCAAGCGCTATAAACGTGAGCCGGTTGTGACCTAAATTGGGTTCTTACGACGAAACGGATGATGCTGCACCAATAAAACGTCATTTCCGTTTTGTCCATGGGATGAACACGTAAAGCACAGCACAGGTGTACAGCAACTCGAGTTGGAAGCCAATGACCTGCAAAATATGTTTACAGAATTTCAGTCAGCCAATTAGCAGGTGTGATTCACGCATGTAATCCAGGCTGATATCAGACTGTCAACAGTCTGATATCAGCCTGGATTACATTCACATTCATGAAATACGAGTCTGGTATGAGGTGGCTCCAATTGCACTCTCATCCGATGTCTTCCTCGCTTCTAACAGCTAATGAAGAAAAGAATTCGGAAGCGACGGAACACGTTCCAGCTCGGGAGTCGGGGAAGAAGGGGTCGCATTGCGTACGACGATCGGTGGGGAGAACATCATGAGGAGACATTTCATCTAGCAGATACATCCGCTCCCTCAACACACAGTGCTGATGGAACGACACAAAACTGTACGGGTGCGGAGAAAGGTTGCGATGAAATCCGAGGAGCGGGTGCAGCGGAAACAAAAGAAGAAGAAATGGCAGAGGCGGAGGATAGAGATCATAAAGATGTGTGTTTTGAGACTATAGAGGGGTTCAGAACCCCTATGGTCCACGAAATGCAGTTCGCAGATGAAATTCCAGTCGCGGAGATGCATGAAACGAATGGGCAAGACATGGGTGGCATGGTAGATATGGTACTTGAACACGTGAGGGGTACGACAAATGAACTGGTGGTCGGGCTCAGTGCACAGGACGAGGAAGATGAAATGCATCATGATATAGGACTGCAGTTGGATGTTGCGGAGATCCGTCGTGGATGGAAGAAGCTTAGCGTGTGGCAAAATATAATGGCTGTTTTACTTGTGTCCGGGACCGTTCGGTACTCTAAGTCTGGTTATAACATCTTTCGGAGCTGTTTCAACCACCTTCTAAAGAAATACGAGCCGGGGGGGAAATTGTTTCCTGACTACTCTACGGTTTATCGGACTCTGTCCCCTTTGCTTCGAGAGTGGGGTTTTGTGATGAGCATGGAATGCGAGGCGATTTTAGATACTTCGAAATCGGGCTCCAGACAGACTCTTCAGTCACTGCAGGGAGTTGGGCCAGTTTCAAGCCGTTTCAAAGTCATATTGCCATCATCTTGGTCTTTGATGGACTTGGCGTGCCGCGAGACATGGAATGTACTGAAAGGCGCTGCGAAAGACTCCATCTCTCCTAGCTCGGGAGCTCTGTTCTCCACTATCGAAAGCGTTCCCATGGTTCGAAATAGAGATCTCATTCTGGACATCGCTCGTAACGTCGTTCCCAGCACCGGCGACGAAACCGCGCCCTCCTGCCCATTTCTCACTGCGTACAGGGGAGATGGAGGAGTGTTCACCTTGCACTTGCGGAAGGAACCGCCATTTCCGCATGAAGTATTGTGCACTCTGGATATGTGTAGCGGAGCAGATCCAAGATGTTTCAAATTGACGTTCAGGGTTGTCACAACCTCTCTCGTAGTGTCATGGAGAGGCGGACCACCCCTGACCGAAGCGTCGAGGTCGGAGTTACGTTACGGAACATGGAAGGGATTTCGGCGGCCAACAACGGACCTGTGGCGCGCTGGTGACATTAGCACAGTTCTACATATCAGTGCTGAGCTGGATTATGTCATGGTACTAATTCAGCATCACAACAGATCAACAAAGGGAGGGCAGCAAATTGAGCTTGTGTGCATACCCTTCGCTTGCGAGGTTGGAGACGATGGAGCTGATCATCCTTTACGCATCTCATTTCATACAGCTTCGAAGGTTTCCGTGGTGGACGTCATGGTGGCCGGCAACCAGCCATCTCTTTCATTTCAACACTCCCGACCCCCAATTTCACCGTCATATGGTAAGCTTAAAGACGGAAGGAAATACTTTGTTGACCATATCCTACTATATTCAGATGGATTTTCCCCGTTCCGATTTAAAGCGGGTTCAGCGGGGGGTGTCTATAGTCTCTCCCTAAACTATCCTCCGGAATGTAGAAGTAGTAGAGAGCGAGTACGTATTCTTGCCCTGACTGAACCTGGAGTGTCAACGAAGGAAGGTCTGAAGCAAGTAGTAGCAGACCTCGTCAAATCATCAACAGAGGGTATACCTGCCAGAAGTGCCGATGGGGAGGATTTGCTGCTGTTTACCGATGTGGTTGGTTTCGTGAGCGACTACCACGAGGTTGGGCATGTCTTGGATGTGGTGGGAGTGAATGGCACAGCACCATGCAACCTCTGCTCGTTCATGCGATTTAAAGGGCCTAAAGGACTCGCATCGCGATATGCATACACCACGGATATTCACAGCGCAGACGCATGTTTCGCGAGAAATGCAGAAAGAACGAAGGCCTTACGAGCCTCTGGTATCTCGGATGTAGAGCTGAACGCATTGGGCCTGAACGGAAATGACGATGCAGCAAGGAAAGCAAGTCCTTTTGTTTCTTTTTCTCAGGATTTGAAGAACGCGTTGAAAAAAACCACGATACCGCTGACCGAACACAACGTCCCAGTCGCAAACCCTAGGTTTGACCCGTATCGCTCAATGCTTGTTGCCCCCGACCATCTCCTGGCTGGTAACGCAATTAATATTTTAACCCTTGCCTTTAAGTCCCTTCCTACCGCGACTAGAAGAAAGCAGGTAGACGGGTTAATCTGTTCCTTGTTGCGAACAAACCGCCTGGTAACTGAGACACGCATCTACAATTTCAGTACAAATAGTATGTACACGGCAAGCATATCGGCAACGTTTTCGATATTATTGATTGCTTCTCCTGTATTCAAAGAGATTGTTGATAACCTATCCTGCCCTCAAGAAATATCTAATGTATCCAAACAAGCACTGTGTTCAATTGTACAGAACCTCAGTTTGTTTAGCAAACTTGTCAGCAAGACATACTGGTATCCTAAGCTGCATGTGGATGGATTGGAGCAGGTGAAAAGGTACAATCGTGAAGATGGCTCGGCGCATATGGCAGACTTGGAACGCCATTGCAAGATGTACATACGAAACTGCAATGACCTTTGTCGAAGCAGTACTATCGCGGGGAAAGAGCTGGACAAGCCGAATATCCATCGGCTTCTAGAGCTTTATATGCATTCTATCCCTGCAATGGGTCACGTGCAGCACTTCGCCGAACTTGTTTTCGAATGCGCTCACCAGCCCCTTAAGCAGGCCACGGCAGATTCCAACGGTCATGACGCCCATATACAGGGAATGGATCACATTATTAATAACGATTGGAAAAAACGGCTTTCATCTGCTCTTTATTCTGTAGACGGCAGTTGTGAAATGGAAGGCAAGGCAATCTCTTCAGTGGTCAATCTCATTTGCGGACGAAGAATAGACGTACATAACTATGTAACGAAAACGAACGGTGAGGCAGAGAAGGCTTTGAGTATTATTAGAAATGGGTTGTTGAAGCACGTACTCGGAGCTCCATCTACTACTATTAACAACAACCCGAGAAGGGCGGAATGGGTCCTAAGTGAACGTACGGTAGATGCTGAAGGTTCATTCCATGCGACTATGACTTGTATTGCTGCCGACTTCATTGTAGAAGCGGGTCCCAATGACCCCAAATTCTTCGAAAAGGCATGTCGAATGAAAAAATCCCTGTACGGGTTTGGAGTTGTTACATCGCATTCAAGACCGCACGACATGTTCTCGAAAGGCTCTGCAGTTCAAGCACTCGTGTTCGATGACGAACCGCAAATTGTACCTACACCTGCGGAAGATGAAAGAATTGCTTACATTGATGAGCTGCACGTAGCTTACTTTGCAATCGAAACATTTATGAAAATGCAGGATGCATATCAAGAGACACCTTTCGCTGTTGTCAAGAAATGCCAGTTCACTTCCGGATTTATTTATGTTGACGTCCACAAGCCATTTCAATTCTTGAAGCTCACGGACTCTGTCAGAAGAGTTGGACTAGTTCACGCCTGTCACAGTGACCGTACCACACAATGTCTTAAACCCGAAGAGAATAATTTGAGTTGCACTGCCTCGATCATGGAGGGGAATATTTTCTACTGCTTATCCAGGCACGACGGTTACCCTCCTCGAATGGCTTAGTTCTCCGCATGTGTTCCCTGACTTATCGCTGCGTTGAAAATCGGAGCGGCCGTATTTCCGGATGAGCAAGGAGTCGCCAGTGATGACCATCGCGAGATTGCAAAGCGACTAGTCGAAGCGCAGGCGCTTGAGAGACTGGAGAGCGTTATCGAAGAGGAAGAAGCAGAACCGGCGGACAACGCTAATCCCCAATTACCCGAAGGCAATGAAGTCGCCCGGAGATTGGGGGGTGGAACAGAATCAAAAGCTGCTCGGAACAGAAGAAAAAAAGCGGAGAAGGAAGCTGGGTCGCAGCGCCGTGTTGAGGCGGAGCAGGCCAGCATCGCTACATGCGCACCGAAGATGCGTACAACGCACACACCAGTAATTCGCACAACCACGCTTGCACGCGGCAGCCCGACTTCCTTAACACCGAGCTCGGTGTAGCTCTTCAGCGCGACGAGCCGCAAGCGATAGGGAGTTTTCCAAGGAGCCACTTGTGATCATTCGCGCGCCGCACGGCCCGTGCGACGTGCGGCACGGGCAGACGACGAGGGCCCAATTAAAAATAGATGAATGAAGTCATTGTAGAGACAGCCAATTAAAACACGTAGCACACATAAGTTCCACTCTCCGATGTCGTTCGACATTTCCGATCTCCCGACACAATATCGCACTACCGCTCGTAACCTGCACCCAGCTGCAACATTATCTGGCCTCCATGACTCCCACTCACCGCGCCTCCCACGGCTGAATTCTACATCTGAGCGGGAGAGGAAATCCTCTCGATCGTTTCATGCAGGATGGCGACCAACAAACCCCACACAGGCTCGCTCACGGCTCGGAGCTTGGCAGCAATTACTCACCATGTATCGAATGTGTTTTCTTCTTCTCGGTTTCTTCACGCTATACTACTTCATATTTGCCAAACATCACTACCACGACAGCGAGATGCGTGCTATTCACGCCGATGTCGAAAAGCTTCTCCGTGAAACCAGCAATTCCATCCTCAGTGATAACCTCGTAGAAGCGGTACTTCCTGACAGGTTTAACGAGACACTCGATCATAATCTCAGTACGCACAGATTTCAAACGAACACGCTCTTCTCCAGAGTTGTCTTCAGAATCCGTCCCATCGTTTCCAACCTTCATTGATCTGTACACATCCCAGTCCGCATCGTCCACCCCAAACGTGTCCTCCTCCACATTTTTCTTCCCACGCCCTCTCCCTCGTCCCCTCCCCTGGCCCCTCCTTCTTCCCTTCCCACTTCCTCTCTCGCGCCCCTTTGAGTTCCCTCGCCCTGGGTCTTCGTCTAAACCTGCATTGCTTCCTGCTTGTTGTGCCAACAACCTCATTCGTTCCCTTGCAGCCTGCCACCGCCGATCCCACCTCGCTTCGCGCGCGGCGTCCTTTCGATTTAAACGCTCAGCTAGCTCATCTCGCTCCGTTCGCAGTTCGGTCAGATACTCTTGTGGCCTCTCCATGCGCATCTTCTGTATATCCTCAGCCTTCCTCTACGCTTCCGCCTTCGCCGCGAGCTTGACCCTTTTCCCCCGTAACCGTGCTTCCGTAGCCCCGCAAAGCGCGCGCTCGTGCCGCTTTTGCTTGAGTTACGGCGCGCTCAGCTCTGACATCGACAGAAGCTCGTCTGCTCGTACGCGCTTCCACCACGCCACCTCCGCTGCCCTTGCCTTTCCCGCGCTCAATTTGGCACGTTCGTCATCCACGAGCAGCTGCCGCTTGTCGATCTCTTGGTTCAGCGCTGTCGACGATTCCCACTGTCCGACGCACATGGAAATGTAGTACTTGTCCTCATCTATATCCCTCATATCTTCAATACACAACCTCCTCCAGTGTATACGATGTATCCACTGGCTCTGCCTCTGTCCCCGACACATCCTTATCCCTTCCGCCGGCTCTTGACATCTTCCACCGTGTCCACTGGCTCTGCCTCTGTCCCCGACACATCCTTATCCCTTCCGCCGGCTCTTGAATTCTTTTTATCCTGCATTAACTAATTCAACCTCCTCCTATTATCAATTCTCGCCTGCTCCTCCGCGCTCGTCGCCGTCTTATCACTCGTCTCCCCAGTTTCCACCTTGACTGTCTTTGACACTTCGTCAAAGTTATCTGGTTCCTCTCTCATTTTCTTCCACTCGGCATCATAGCATGGCGCATGCGGGCGACATACGGTGGGGTTTGTAAGATTGGCATGGAGGAGCCTGAGAAGGCGGCCACAATGTGGACGACCCGAGATCGAAGATGAAGTCTTGCGAGTTGAGATGAGAGGGCGGGGCGCGGGGCGCGGTAGGCAGAGGGGACGGTGAAGGGAGGCGGAGGAGGGTCGATCAGATACACATCAGGGGGTGGGCGGATGACTTCTTTTTGCTCGACCATGGCGGGGGATGTGCGTGGTATTTGGGGTAAGTCGGCAGGGTTGCGCACGACTTCGGAATCTGATTGCGGAGAGAAAGGACGGGACGAAGCCCCGTTTGTCCTTTGGTGACTTCGGGAAACAAAACTTGGGGGTCTTGCCTGCCACGTGTAAAAAAAGACGAGCGTGCTTTTTCATGACGAATTCATAGTGACAGGAAGCCTTTCCCAAGGCTCAGACTACTGTACCGAAATGCAGTCTCTGGTACCTGGGATACTAATTGAGGTCCTCTGGGACATCGAATTAACCAAAGGGGAAGGACGAAGGCGAGGTGAGAGAACGCTTGCATCCGTCTGGTGGCGGGCAGAGTTAGTAACTAAGGAAGTGGTCGAGGGAAGAGTGAAAGGGAAACTGAAATACGTGGCAAGGGAGGGGTTCGATGAACAACAAGCGATGGTGTGGATTCTTCCTGATTATATTCGCTTGGTGGAAGATGACGCCACTCAGTTGCGGTGGCGTTATTATGAGTGCTCAGGACAGGTGAGCTATGAAACAGACGGAGAAAATTTTATTCGCCAGAGCGAAAATGGAGTTGGTGATGGGGAGACGGTACAAAATTTGCGAATGTATAGCGTGGAGGGGAAAGTGGCTACGCTTTTATCTCGAGTTGAAGAAATCGAGCGCATGGTTGTTGGCCAGTTTCAATTCTTTTCTCGGATCGGGTCTGGATCAACGGCAGAACGGCAATGTGCACGTCTCCTAAATACTTTGAGACAGAAAACATTGGTACTCATCCAGAAGCCGGTACCAAACTTCAAACCGCGACAAGGGGATACGGAGCAGGACACACACTACGAAGAGAGCTCTACCGGAAGCATTCGTTCAGTGGTAGACTGCACCTTGGAAGAGTATGAGAACTTGGCCCGCGCTGTTCATTCGTTGTCCGATTCTGCCCAGTTCAAGCCCTCGTTCCAGGAACCCAGTCTCTCGCAGCGTGCACCGAGCTCGCAGAGATAATTTTCCCATCATGCAAAGATTTGTGCACAGTTATTGGCATAAAATCTGTCGCGGACATGAGGAATATTGTGCGACGGAGGAAAGGAGGAGGAAAAGCAGGAACCGTGCATGAAGCAATTCGCATTATGGGGCTGTATGTCGCAGATGAGACCGATGAGAATTCGGCGGCGGCACTGCTGGTGGGAACATGTATGCCATACGTTCGTCGCAAGGCGACGGTCGATGCCCTTGTCCGAAAGAGCAAAATCGAAACCGAGATTTCGATTTTCGAAGTATGTCGTACACTCACCCTCTCTCACGTTCATCACTTCAAGCAGTTGACCTTGTAAGCAAGGTTTTCGCGGCAAGGCTTTCAGCTACACCGAGCGAGGTGTCGGAGGACGAGGCTGTAAAGACTGTTTTCTCGGAGTTGAAAACTTTCTCTTTCCGGGGGCGTCCGATGGTTCCCCCGAACAGTCGATTCTGGAGTACAGCTACATCCGTTTCTGAACACGTTTGCGGGTCTCTCGAAGTTGAGCTCCCCTACTTCATTATTAGAGGCTTTCAGGCCGTGTCCGAAGTCAGCTATTTGGTTACAGATGAGTACTTGACGCACGTATTTTGTACAAAGGGTCAACCACACATGAGCACCTAGTCACGTATGTCGTCGTAGACACATCTATGAATTGTGAAAGTCTCAGAGACCTCAAAAAGTTGTCGAACGTTTCAGTACAAACGCGTTAAATGATTCAGTGCAAGGCCATTTGGTAATTTTTTTTGTGGTTGAGCTCTTACATGTTATGACATGGAGCGCCTCCGACGCTGGGATATCCTGGCGGTTGGACATGATGCGAGCTGGGCTCTTACTGCGAGGCGTGCGGGTGGTACGTCTGATCGTGGGGTGGATACTGTTGGGAATGAGGTTGGTGTGCGTACGGCTGGGGTTGGCGGGGCGGATATGCAGGTGTATGGACCGGGGGAGACTGTTGATGAGGTGGAGGGGCGGATTGGTGGTTCGGGTAGGCGGGAGCGAAAGAGTAGTTGTTGTGGACGTTCTTGAATGGGCCGAGGACCATCTTCACGGCCAATTTGCCCGGGTTACTCGCGACGGAGCAGTCTCTGTCCATGCCTCGTTTACCAGAGCGATGAAGAGTCCGACACCTTCTACGTACGTATGCCGGAGGTCAGTTTTTTACCAACGCTAGCCGGAGTGGAACAGTGTGGAATTGTGGAAGCGCTGCAGATGAGCTTGTCGAGCATGTCGACAATCTTGTGCGAGGTATTACTAACTGGAGGAGTAGCCAGAAGTTGGCGGTTGGACATGATGCGAGCTGGGATCAACTGCGAGGAGTTATCGCCATCCTTCGAGCCCTCTCGTCCATAGCAACCCTACTGTAGGCGTTCGTAGGGCAACCTCAGTGTGATCAGGGGACTAGGGGTGCAATCGTAGTATTTACCTAGCTGTGATGTCATCACGGCAGGCTACAATCTTGCAGCGGTCAACCGTTGCGCGAGTTTTGGTCCCCTTTTTGCTTATTGAAAAGTCTTTCGTGGTGTTTAGAGGTTGTTGGAGCACATGGCATTCTGGCTGTACTCATCAGTCCGTCATGTGTACCGCTCTTCATTGCCTGTTCAGTGAGTGTGATGATGTCATTCAACGCTCTAGCAAAAAAGGAAGACTGATCTCAGTAAGAACCAAGGCGTTCGTGGCAAGCAGAGTGCCGGCGAAACAGCTGCAGCGACAATTTAGGTCTCGGCGAATAAAAGCTTGAGCTCGGTCAACCTAGCCTGCTTCTTGTCTTTCTTGGTAGCTGCTCCGAGGGCTCCATCTGCGATATCCTGCTTCCTTTTTTGTACTTTTAGGAGTTGTTCCTCCACCGACCCATTCACGATATACCTCTTGATGACCACATCTCTGGTTTGCCCGTGCCTATGCACACGATCCTGTGCTTGCGCATCGACTTGAGGGTTCCAGTGAATATCTAAGAGGATGGCACAT
>NW_005179007.1:226069-229516 GCF_000350225.1 Chondrus crispus | reverse complement strand
CTTCATACTTGCCTTTTAATCTATAAAACATCACCGCAACCATCAACGATGCCTCGCCGCACCATTGGCTCAACGGCCGAAGAGACGCTTAAGTTGCCCGCCGAACTCATCTCGCTCCCCCAGGATGTTTGGTTCTCCTGCCGTCTACCGACATCTCCGCTGTCAGATTTTGCCACAGTCACGCTTTCCACTATTCATGGAACTCCCCGCCGGAGAGCGGATCCAGCCGCCTACCCATACACTACACTACTGTACAGTATATATCTCTTCAAACCGCCCGCCTGTGCTTATCGATATAATTTACTCTGTCCAGCCACCCTACACATCACCCGCTAACGTGGTGCATGTACCTCTGACGTGACGGTTTCTAATCAAAGCACAAACTGCCTTACTTGTTAGTGCCGGCTATTTGCACTAAATAACCTCCAAACATTCCCCCTTTTTTAAAGATTAACACCTCGGTCGTGCCCCCATCCGACATCCTCAGTCTTTTACTTCGGCACAACCTTCGCTCGCTTGTGGTTCACCCCACGGGTGTGCTGTCATGCCCCAATGCAATTCTATGTCAGCGCACGGGTCACCTCCTGCTACCGCCCGAAAAACTCCCTGCTGCCAGTCTGGTTTCAGTCCAATACTGCCGCGGGAACAAGGATTGTCTGTTCATGCGTCGAGACATGCCACGAGTTGCCCCCGCCACTGGCATGCTCTGCTCCCATCTCTCTCTCTCCCTCGCTCTCTCTCTTGCTCTCTCTCTCTCGCTCTATCTCTTTAAACCCCCCTCATATCCAATAAACTCTCTCTTCAATGGACAACCCGGATATGATGGCTCCTGAAACCTCCAGCCCCACTGAATAAATAATCCTTCATCACTTCATTTTCTCACGCTGCTTCCAAGGCATGTACCATCCTCTCCGTCATTGCATGACAAAACAAACCATTTTACTGGCCCTTGACCTCCAATGCAACAAAACGGTCTGTCGGTCTTATATGAAGCGTTTTTCCAACGCTGATCAGCTCCTATATAATTTCCCACATGCGCAACAATGACCTTACACCAACCTTGTCAGCATGCGAGCTTCCCAGTGCTGTACCCTCAACTCAAGTGAGGCGCAGTCCTGCAGTGCAATATTCAATTACAAAGGCCTATTCATGTTCTTCGTTTTTACTATCGACTTACACTACCCTCAAAGTAGTTGCATGACGCCTCCCAGTTTTTGATCACTGCACAGACGGCCCCTCACCAATGCGCCAGCAGTTCCAGATTGGGTCAAACCATCCTTCCTTCTTCTCCTTGTTGCTCGCCCGCTCAGCTACTCGTGCTTTAGCTGCAGTAAGAGCAGCTATTAGAGGAGGCTCTCGCTTAATTAGCGGTTCGGGCAACCTTGGACTTTTTGCCTTGGAGCCTAATGCGTTGCCATTCGTTGCGAAACAGCTGTCACACTCGGCAGGCCGTCTTTTGCCTTCTCGAAATAGCATAGAAGGCGCGTTCGCGTTATTTCCGTGCCGATAAGCATTTCGAAGCAGAAGCCTCGCCCGTTCCCGATGCTCCGTCGCCCGCTCGAATGATGCATCTCTAGCAGATATCGCAACACGTCGGCGAGTCTTCGCGTCCAGCGTTGGCATCAGTGGTGGCAGGTCCCTCTCAAAATGCTTGGGCCTTAACCCCAGACCAATTAGATACGATTCCAACGACGGAGGTCCCATAGAAACTACATCTTTGCTGAAAGGCACGCCTGTATCCAAAGGCACCGCCCGACCGAGACCCCTCGGAAAAGGTATGGGATATCGGTTGTGGATCTTGTGTGACCGCAGTGACGCATCCAGAGCCATCCTAGCTTCTGATTTCGTGAGCAGAAATAGTTTTTCCGCTGATCGAATGTTTTCCTGTTTGAACCGAGATTGTCTCTTCTTGTAGTCGCGAATAACTGCCAGCGCATCATTATGCAAAGAATATTCTCTCGATTGCCGTATGTGCAGCACCATCCCAGCGAATCCCAACTCCAAAATGGGGCTGTCGACGTATCCTGGTATTTCAACACCAGAAATATCATCGACAAACTTTCGACCAGATTCTGAATCTTCACCCTCTGTCATTTTCACATCTGTGTCTTCCGTTTTCACACCTGCGCTTGTTACCCCTACCTCTCCCTTCTTCTCCATCCTCACCTCAACAGCCGCAGTTCGATCTTCAGGGCTTGGTGTAGTTGTCCCCATCTGCTCCTTCGGGGTGGTCCTTCGCTCTGAATGACAAACTCGCTTGGGGTTGTCCGGATGCCTCGTATCGAATTCGAGTACGAGGGCTGGCACGTCCAGCAGTAGCGCATCTCGCCGCTCCCACGAGCCTTCCCTCATTCCACGGCCACTCCACTTGACGAAATATTCCACGTCTCCAGTTCGCGAAACTTGCCTTCGTGCTACAAGGCGTTCGATGCCAATGAGTCTGCGCACGCAGGAGATAGAATTACGTTGCATTTGGCTGGCGTCCGTATCCAGCTCCAGAGCGCGTCGTAGCGACCCTGCTGTATGTGCGACAGGCATTTCCAGGCCCATACGCAGTCGTTTTCTGGGCGGCGGAGAGGTCGATAGCAAGGGTTCCGGCAAGAATGCCGGGGGTAGCGCGACAGGGCCAGACGGCGGCGAGGGCGGGCGCGGCGGGATTTGAGGCAGTTCTGCCGTTTTCTTCGGTTGCGTAACCACGGGAGTGAGAGACGGAGCGGCGGCGGGCTTAATGGTGGCAGCCTTGGCGGCCGCGAGCTTTTTCTTTGCGGCGGCGCTCGGGCGCGGAGCGCGAATGCGCGGGGTCTTCGCGCCGTTCTTGGAGGGGCGTTTCGCTCGTGCGGCCACGGATTTCAGTGGCGGCGTGCGCCGCACAAGAGACGCGGACGGGACGGGCGGCACATACCGTATGAGCGGGGTCAAGGCCGGGGTCTGGACCCACTGAAAGCCGCCGCCATTCGGCCCGTCGAGATGGAGCAGGGCCTCGGTGACGGTAGTGTCGTTGATAGTTTTGAAGCGTAGTTGCAGCGTGGTGCCGGCGCGTCTCGACCCGCCTTCGGTCGGGACGGTGACGCGCGCGCCGGGGAAGAAGAACGGGCGGGTCTTCTGGTTGTATCCCGTGAGCAGGATCTCGGTGCGCGTGACGAGCGAGAGCAGCATGGCGGTCGGGGGGGAAGGGTAGATGACCTTGAAGAACTCGGTGCGGATGGCCTCGCGCGTCTGCCAGATGAGGGTCTCGCGGTCCTTGTCGAACGTCGCCGCGCTCGTCTCGAGGCGCGTGCGCAGCCCGCTCAGCGTGGCGCCAACCGACTCGCGCCGCGGGTACAGCGGGCCCAGGAAGTCGGACACCATGCGTGCGATCTCCAGGGCCGTGGAGCTTCCGTGGACGGGCGCGGCGGCGCGCGGGACATGCGGCTTCAGGGCGGCCGCGGCCGGAGCGGACACGGACGC
>NW_005179007.1:221151-225795 GCF_000350225.1 Chondrus crispus | reverse complement strand
GGGGGGAGCCGGGGAGGGCGCGGGCGGGACGGGAGCGGGGGCACTCGCGTCGGCGTCGGGCGCGGTGAAGGGCGGGCTGGCGTCCGGCGTGTGGGCGCACATCGCTGAGGCACGGGCGGGGGGCGGTAGCGGATTTCGGTTGACGGGGGTGCGCACGCGGGCGGGCAGGCGGGCGGGCGGAATGGGCGCCGCGGTGCTGTGTCGCTCGCATTCGAGCCCTCCAACGGCTGCTGCACAAGTTTCGCCGGATTAGCGCTTATTATTTCGCGGATTCCGCTCCGCCCCATTCATTTTAGATCCGCTTGTCCGGCTCGCCCGCCCCCGCGTCCCGCCGTCGCCCACCGCGGTGCCGCCCGCCCTCTTCATGCCCCACGCAAACTTCCTCGCCCGCCTCCCCCGCAAGCTCTCGCAGCTCCTGGCGTCCTCCACCGCCAGCATGCAATCCAAGCCGGCCGTTGCGGGCGGCCTGTCCGCGGAGGCCTTCGACGAGTTGGTGGAAGGCCGTGCGCGCGCGCTGTACCGCAAGGGCCAAGTCTTCTACAACCCTGCGCAGGTCGTCAACCGGGACCTGTCCGTGCTGGTGCTGCGCTGGCTGGTGCGCACTCGTTCGGCGGACGCGCGCCCACTGCGCATCGTCGAGGCGCTGTCGGCGACGGGGCTGCGCTCCGTGCGCTACTTCAAGGAGGTGCCTTCCGTGCGCCACATCCTCGCCAACGACCTCGACCCCAACGCCGTCGACACCATCCGCCGCAACGTCCTGCACAACGGGCTCGACCCCGAGGCCGATATCCAGCCCAACTGCGGCGACGCTATCGAGGTCATGACGCTTGCGCGCGCCAGGGACAAGCGCTTCGACGCCGTCGACTTGGATCCGTACGGCTCCGCCGCCCCGTTTCTGGACGTCGCGGTCCAGGCCGTTGCCGACGGCGGCTTGCTCGCCGTCACGTGCACCGATCTCGCCGTGCTGTGTGGCAACTCCCCGGAGATTTGCTTCGGACGGTACTGCGCTACCCCGCTCAAGAGCCCCACTTCCCACGAGATGGCCGTACGTATCGTCTTTGCGGCTATTCAAACAGCCGCCAATCGCCATAGTCGCGCGGTCGAGGCTGTGTGTTGCGTCAAGATTGATTTTTATGTCCGCTTGTTTGTAATCGTTCGCGACTCTAAGCACCTCGCCCAGCAGACGCCCGCGAGTATGTCCATGGTGTTTCAGTGTGCGGAGTGCGGCACGCAGCGGCACCAACCGATGGGCCGCACTCGCCCGAATCCTGTCAGCAATTCGGCGAGAAGGAAGCGGAGGCGCAAGGAAAAAGGTGATGAAGGGAACGACGCGATCAAAGAGAAGTTGGGTGCGAAAGAGAACGGCGAGGAGGTTTCAAAGGAAAACCCCGCTCCATCTAAGAACCCCGTCAATGTCAAATATTCACCTCCCTTGGTCGAAAGCGATATCTCCAGCCACTGCAGGATATGCGGCGGAGCAATGCTGATGGGCGGGCCTATGTGGAATGGTCCTTTGATCGGTGAGGGTGTGGCTAAAAGTCTCTTGCAGGATATTGAATCCGGCGAGGGCGAATTCAAGGCTCGCGATAGGGTCGGTGCGCTGGTCACATTGCTGGAGGAAGAAGTCAAATCCGTGCCGCTATTTATGCATCTCCCGTCAATGTGTCGAGTTCTGCGTGTCTCCCCGCCGCCGGCCGCATCGGTAAGGGCTGTTCTGTTGAAGCGCGGTTATGAGGTATCACAGTCACACACGGATCCTCAGGCGATAAAAACGCATGCACCACCTGAACTAGTGTGGGATATACTGCGGCACTGGGTGGACAAAGTGGGAAGCCCGCTCAGAGCAAAAACGGGGTCTAACGGCGATCAAGCGAAGAAGACAGAGGACGACGGAAAAAATAAGAAATTACCAGCTGGAAATCGAATTCTAGAAAAGCAGCCAGAACTGATTTCTAAGGAGGAGATCGACTTCACGATTAAGAGGGACAAGTTTGTTCGCCGAGGGAATGCGGAGAAGCAAAGTGTGCGGTATCCGCAGAACCCTGAACCATACTGGGGCCCGAAGGCGAGAGCGGGAAAACGGAAAGCCCCAGAGGGCGACGTGACCGAATCGGTGGAAATGAAACCGTCGTGAAGAAGCTGCTTTCCTCAATGTCCCGATTCTCCGTCGGAACCAGATGGTACCGGGTTCCGGCTGTTGAGCTTGATACCGCTGCCATGATCCTAGTACTGCTTCCGCACCCGGAATCATCGCACCCTTGACGAGATCAATATAATATTTACAGGGATAATCTACAAGCTGGAGAAAGGGTTTGGCACTTGCGACAGGCCAGCCTCACTTCATTTGAGCACGAGGCGGATGCCGTTGGCTATAACTAACTGCCTGCGAAACGCAGCAGACCTGTTCAAGATGCGGAAATCCTTAGACGAGATCTCTCGTCGCCACCTGCGCTTTCAGCATGGAAGAAGCGTCGTCCTCGTCAGGTCTTGAGGCACCCAAGACGCAATGGGCTGAAAAATACATGAAGTTCTTGCCTCTTTCTGCTTGAAGTATTTGAAAGTAACCGTTTCGGTTATTTCCCGTATGCAATGGGAAGTAGTGACCGGATTTTGTTTGTGCAAGCTCTTCGATATTAGTGCGCACAGTGCCGGCCTCGGCCTCGTTTCCCCAGAGTGTTTTGGCGGAAAAGATAAAAAAAATCGGCGATCTCCTGTTCCCCTTATTGAGTTTGTCCTCGGAGAGCTTTGCAACGTTGAACTTGTGAGAGCGCTTCAGGTTCAAGCCGTGCAGCGGAGCTTCGGAACGATACAACTCAATCCACTTGCCATCGTCGCCATATCGTACAATCTTGTAGCACGGGCGTTGGCCCTTCAGATTGCCAAACAGGTTACCGCTAGAAGCATCGGCGATACTGATATCAAAGTAGACAAAGGGGCCATCAGCAACGCCTCGAAACTCGACTTGCAAGTGAAAGAAATGCCTATACATTGTGACGAAGGACGAATGCAAAAGCGCAGTGCCACAGAACTCCCCCTCCGGGAAAGTGTTGGCATTCAACTCCAACTCACTACCATGGTTGAGCTCTCTCAAGCTCCGCAGCGACGTAGTAAAGTAGCCCAGCAACTGCTTCCCCCGCTCCGCATCGAGATGGAAAAACTCGAAACGCAGCGGCTGTTCATCGCTATCGTCGCCAATAACGTGCTTGATGTACATATCACAGTCCTGAAACATCATGGCGCCATGCGCGTCAGGGTGCGCCGTCGGGCGATCCAGGACCTCCGACTCGTAGATAGCAAGCCAGCTAGTGCTGTGCCTAACCCATCGGAAAATAATATAGAATGGGCGTGCGGCGTTGAGCGGCCAATGACTCGACTTGACGATGCGCACATGCACATCCAGGAGCAGTTTAGCGGACATGATGCGGAGGTACTCGACGCCGAACTCGGCCTTCATGTTAATCTTGCGGTCATTGCCCGGCGACGAGAGCTGGACCTCGCTCTTCTCGCCGGCGGAGCGGACGATGTCGTTGAGCTTGACGTGGGCAGAGCCGATGGGCTCGTTGGTGAGGGTGCCTGCGATGTGCGCGTCGACGAGGAAGTCTGCGCGGATGTCGTAGTCGTGGTTGAGGGTGAAGATGTGCTCGAAGCGGAAGAAGCGGATGGCATCTTTCGGGGGCGCCGAGTAGCGCTCGACCTCGACATAGTCCTTCATGGGCGGCTTCACGCTGTTGTCTCGCGCGTTGAACGCCGCGATGATGTTCACGTCGATGAAGTGGATGGCGTCCGGCAGACGCACAAGCACGCGCAGCTCCGCAGGCGGGTCCTCCGAGAAGTCCGCCAGCCGGTCGCGGAAGGCGTACGCTTTGCGCGCCTTTTCCAGATGGAGGTCGGTTAGGATCATGGTGGCGGAGAGGTGGGAGGTGAGGTAGAGGTGGCGATGTTAGAGGGGCGGAGGTTTGAAAGTTCGAGTTGGGCAAGGAGCACGGAGTTGTATGATACACCGAAGCGGAAAACACGTGTCGAGCGGATACGCCCGCGTCACTGCGGAGAACATTCCCCAACTGTAAAGCCTCAGCGGGGGACACTTTATCATAACAGCCTCTCTGCTCTTCTCCTAGAAGCCGAAGTGCTCCCCAGTTCACCGAACTCTCCCCGAACTCTCTCTACCTCAAGTTAACGCATCGGCAGCCGCGGTCCGATCACCATCGCTTCCTCTGCAGGCGTCGCCATCTCCTTGGCGTTCGTCCCCTCCTCCGTGGGCGTCGCCATTTCCTCGGCGGTCATCTCCGCCTCCGCGGAGGTCTCCATCGTCTCGCCGGCCACCCCTGCGTCCATCCACAGCCCCTCAGCGCTCGACACCGCGCTGGCCTCCGCGCTAGCCTCCGCGCTAGCCTCCATCTCCGCCCCCGCCCCCGCCTCCGCCGCCTGCCCCGCCTCCGCTGCCTGCCCCGCCTCTCCCTCCCCTCTTTGCCCCCTGCGCCTGTCGCGCCTGCGCCTCCTGCGGCGCTCTCTATCGCTCCTGTGGCGCCGCGTGCCGCACGCGCACTCGCACAAGCAGCGCCTTCCGCTGCGCGGCCGCTCCTCGCCCTGCCCGCGCACGCCGAGCCCCTGCGGCACGCGAGGCCGCTGCGACCCGAGCGGCAT
>NW_005179007.1:214934-221108 GCF_000350225.1 Chondrus crispus | reverse complement strand
CCTGCCCACGGAAGCCTACGTGGGCCACTCCCCCCACGCAGCGCTGGTCGCTGTCGGCATCGGCCAGGCCGCCGCCTCCAAGGACGGCTCCGCGGACGGCTGCGCGGCAAACAGGACCGCGATGATGTGCAGCGGGCCGCGCGCGGCCTTGCTGGGGGCCGCGTCCTCTGTGGACGGCTCGGCTAGCGGGGGCTGAGGGCCAATGGATGTGTGGTTCCCACAAGGTGTGGACTCGGCAGCAGTCGAATTGGGCCTGCCGCTGTCTAGATCACCTGAAGAGGGGAGAGGATCTGGGCCGTCGTCCACGGGGCTGCTGAACGGCTCTGATGTCGGCATGGGGGTGAATGGCAGCAGCAGCTGCGAAGTTTCCGCTTCTGGGGTGGGAGACGAATAGCCTTCTCCATCGGGAAAATGCCGGCTCTCCCGGGCATCGCCATGAGCTTGGCGCGGTGCGCTGCACGCGGCGATGAGGAGGCAGAGGCATAGTGATATGCGGGCGAGCATGGTGAGGGGTGGTGATGGTGAAGCCCGGATGGATGGAATGCAGGTCGATGTGCGGTTTCTACAAAAGGAACAGGGGAAGGGAGTTTTTATATCGCGGGGAGAGCCGTCGCGATGCCAGCGCTGAGATGGCGACGCCAGTCGTGTGTGTTGGCAGGGGACAGAGGGATAGGGAGCGGTTCATGCTACCAACTTTCTGGCTAGGTTTCCGATGTATCCTGGTAGGGGGGTCATTCATTTTCGTTACTGTTTGCGCTGGTGGTTCGGCCAGCGGTGGCTGTTGAGTATTCCTAGATGTATACGGTACACGAAATTAATGCGAATGGTACATTAGAAGATGTCACAACGGGCCGGAACCACCCCGTGAAGACAGGGGGAAGGTTGTTACTTTGAAGACAGCTGAAGGGTGTGACCACTTTGGTTGTATCCGTCATGTTTATTCAACCGGGTATGGCAAAGACAAAGTATGGAAGGCAATGCGGCTGCACTTTGGTGAGGATTCGTTTTTTGATCGTCGTAATTCGAGTTTGTCGGCAAGAGCTGATTCCTGACCTGAGAGAGAATGCCAGCAATGCATGATTTCGCGACACATCAAATACTGCACAGACTTATCACACCGCTGCCTCATGTCTGATCTCCGGATTCGTGTTTGAGAGCCGAACTTGCTCCTTCCCGGCTTGCAACAAACTCCAAGCGCCTTCTTCCACACAGTTCCCAAGCATAACGAGAGAGGGTATCGATGACTACTAAACACCGTAATGGGACAACGAACTACAGTATGCTGCTTGCCGCGATTAAAATTATGCTCGCTGCTCAGGGGCTTGAGAAGCCACCATCCATTCGAAGACCGATTGCAGGCATCTAGCTACGACGATCTCTGCTGTCAGTTTATTCCTTGGAAATGCTGAGGCAGGAGCGTTATCTCCGTGAACCTCGTGGAAGATTCTGGTTTCAAATTGATTTCATGCTCCCTGTCGTACAGTACCGCTTTTATGCTTGTTTTTTCTGATATTTCTGTCTCTATCCTTCGCTAAAAATATTTCCACTTCTCCTATAATTGTTCACGCAAACAGAAGGCGCAACTGAAAGCGTCGTGCTGCCGGAACTTTCGACGTGCGGGAAAGGCGACAGTTGTGGTTGGAGTCTTGAATAGGGGCCTCGACTAGAGCAAGAACTTGCGTTTTTTTTTTTTTTTTCGAATGAACAGAAGCATGTTCAGCAGAAGAACCACTTCAGACAAGTCGACACAGCTCAAAACAAAAATATTTATAGTTGTTGGTGTTTTTTGCGTCCTCAACGTTTTCATCGACATGGCATAACGGCACTCAGAAGGATTGCTAATTATGGAGAACCGTATGGAATACGAACAAATAAACGACTTATGGTGCTGTTTTCTGCTTATGATGCTGGTATTCTGTTTATGCATCTCCTCGCCCTGGTATGAACTACTGATCACGCAGAAAACAATTGGCAGTATTCGTGCAAATTTCGAGAGCTTTTACGCAACTTGCCGATGATATACATCATTTTCTATGACCATATCATTGCGAAACATAATTTGGGGAAGCGCTTCATGAGCGTATGGCCATGCCAGGAAACGTTTCTTCTTCTTCTGCTCGATACGAACACTCTTTGTTTTGCTTTTGGAATCGAAGATAGTGGATCTTGTCCGAAACGCTTTATCTCCTTCGAATTTCTTTCAATCATTGCGGATTTGAGAAGCGACAAACATGACGAGATGTATACTCTTCTCCCAGACTCCAGCGACTGCATTTTTTCTGAAACTGCAATAAAAAAAAGGGGCCGACAAGCAGGTGCAAACTGTGCCACAGGCATTTAAATGTAGCAGTTCTTTTCAGAATGCTTTACCATAGACCTTGAGGTGAAGAAACGGCGTTGCTCGGGGTTTGAAAATCGCTATGTGTGCGAAGATGAACTGTGGAAAACGGCAGAGCACCTTGTTCAGAATAATAAACAATGCGCGGACAAAGTCCAAACACACACAACAGTTACAGTGCGTCATATGTACATTTTTTGAGGATAATAGAGCGTCATGTAAAAGCAGTCTGAGAGCTAGCGGAGATTTCCCGGGATTTATGGCCTGCATGGTTCTAGAAACTAAGCTCGTTGCCACATTCTCACCGAAAAGATATTGAATTCGGTATTGGAACCATTGCGGCATTTCAAACATTTTGGGGATGCTTTATCTAGAATTCAAGGCAGGTAGAACATTTTGCATAATCACATGAAGGCAGGAACAACATCGACGAGGTTTGCGACCCCATAAAAGAATTTAATAAGGCGCTCTGCGCTTTCGGATCCGTATTTGCAGTTGTAACTTACCAATTGATGTGTCCCAGATCCATCTGACTGAGTTTTTTGGCCCTCAATGAATAAAAAGTAAACTAGACATCGTGCTAACACAACATGGTTGCATCATGCGCGAATACTATCGTCTGAAAAGTTTGACCCTCTGAAGAATGCGAACCCGGCATTCATCACATTGCTATTTCCAGTGGCCAAATACGGCAGGACCTAATCTCGGATGTCATCAACACTCGCACATCTTGAGGTGCCCTAATCTCTATCGGACCGTTAGTCCTCATGTGAGGACAAAAGTTATTTTATTTTTCCTAGACAACCAAACTCGCGATTTCACTTTTGTCTTTTGAAACCAGAAGGCCATCACTACGGGTAAAGTATTTGCTTGTCGATTCTAGTGAAAACCAACTCGTTGATGCATATAACAGTGTTCGAAAGAAAAGGTCAGCTTACAGTGAGCATTTTTCTTAAAGCTAATTTTATGCCAGTGGCATTGAAACATGGCATTGAGGCCGTTCTATTCAGTTTTGTCATCGGGAAAAAAGTTAAAACAAGTCAATCTACCGAAGAAAAATTGAAACCGTTGCCATCAAAGTTGAAAAGAAATAACAATTCGCAGAGTTTTATGTTATGATAACGCTTGGTCCGATAGACATTACACCAAGTGTGAAGTTGTCAAGTTTTCCCTTACCCCCTCCCTCCCTTTATCTTTGTCATGATTCCCATGTACACCTGTCACACGCACACACGCACGCCAGGTGTCCACCCTAGAGACGGCGCCTCCGCCGCCGTCCTTCTTAGTGCACCGACTTCTAGCCTCAGTAAACATCGGACCATCGTTCCTTGCACCACAGGTTATGGTCCCGAATCGCAAACCCACCCTGCAACACGATCGCAGACCGCCCCTTCGAAGATGACAACGCCACTCACCCGGCGTCACACCCCCTGCACCACGCGGCAACACCCCCGCCAGCCTGCAGTACACCCCTCCACCAACTAACTCTGCCTCCCCATCGCTCCCCCTCGTCGAGCGTCACACCGCAGATCGTCCCAACCCAGTCCTGCCAGTCCCGCCTCCGTCACCACACGTCGAGCGCCGCCTCGCAGCACTTACCACCCCCCACACTTCCCCATCCCCACACCGCACCACCCCCCTCGAGCCCCACCACGCAACCCTCTCTCACACCACCGCCGTCCCCCCCACCCATCCCATGGATCCACACGAGGAAACCTCCACTCCCAATCGGCGCCCCTCCCCCTTCTACGGACACCTACCCGCACTCCTCCCAGAAAGAACCAACTTCCCCATATGGAGAGAAGCACTTCGAGACATCGCCGTTATCAATGACGCGCAACATGCGCTTGATCCCTCACACACACCTTCCCCACAGGACCCCGTACAACAGGCCAAGCACACAAAGGACTGCGCCTCAATGCGTATGTTGATTACGAACAGTCTCTCACAGGACCTAGCGGAAACAACCGACCTAACCTTCGACGCTTCACCAGCCGAGCTACTGTCAAAAATCGAAACCCACTTTACGGACAGCTCCCCTACAACTCATGTACTCCTAAGGCAAGAAGCCGACCGCCTTCGCCTCACCACCGACACCACAGTCGACGAGTACATAAAAAACACAGAACGCTACGTATGCGTATGCGTCTAGCAAAATACCCAAACATATCTGCCAACGAAACAGTAACCGTCGATGCCATTATGAAAGGCCTAGAACACCATCACGCCTTCAAACATTTACCCGACACATGGGCTGAGAACGCGTCCGTCCCGACCTCAATCCAGGCGATCCAACAACGCCTCAACTCAGTACAAGCCCGAACAACAGCCCGGCAAGACAACAAACCACCCACCCCCCAAGGCCTTAGGACCCCCGATCCCCGCCCGACCAAGCGTGAACCCCAAACCCGCCCACGAGGGCGGAACAGGGGACGCCCTTACCCCCGGGGACAGTGGTACAACACGCAATACACACCCCAAATGCCACCCCCAACTCCGTACCAAATACAGACACCCCAACACTGGCAAATGTGGGATAACTCCTCTCCGCCCTGGGTTGGGTGAGAGGGGGAGGCTTTAGCGAGGGAGCACGCCGCGCGGACGCGACGCGCCAATTGAACCGATCGGACGAGCTCGCGAAAAGGGAGTGGCTCACTGGCCGGTTACGCGCAGTCGCCCCGTGGTGCGTGAACGGGAGCGACCGGTAACGGGTTAGAAGCCAGCGCGCGCGACAGACAACCGAAAGCGGACGTACGTAGGCGCAAAAGGGACGGGGGCGAGCTTGCCCCCGTTTACTGGTGGGGACGGGTGCCAGGTCTTAACCCCGCAGAGGGACGCCTCGGACACCTGTCCCAGTACAGTAGTACAGTACCTGCCGCCTAGTGCGTGCCGGGTACTGCACACAATTAAAAAACTAGCGCCATAATTGCTACTACCGCACGGACGCTGCTACTACACGTGTGCACTACTGTACACGCGTGTTGCTTACAGACTACCGCACGGACGACACGTGTGCTAACGCGCACACGTAACACGCGTAGACTACCGCTCGGACGACACGTGCACTACTGTATACGTACGCCAGATTACGACCGCTCGGCATGCGCGCGCGCTCGCTACACGTGGGCACAGCCGCCCACGTGTATACCGTATACGGCCGTCCGATGACCTCCGCGCGCTCGCGCCGGTCATTATACTACAGCAAACACCCCCGCCCTGGCCAATGCAGCCCGCCCCTGTCGTAGCACCAACGAAACGTCCCCCAACACGCCGCACAACCAAAACCCAACATGCAGCGGCGGACAGTACCAATGCCCTCTCCAATGAGCTACAAGCTTTTCAGTCCGAAATACAGACAGATTCCGACGGTATGAAATATATCCTTGATTCCGGAGCCAGCCCGACACACGTGGCAAATGCCGCCCCCGGAATGCGCCCCCTCACCAGACGTATCATAACTAACACCGCGACATCATCCACCTCGTCCGCGACTCACTCGGGTCCCCTACAGATCCCGACGAACAAGAATAAGACCCTCACCTTACCCGCCATTGCAAATCCCGCCATACGCCGAAACCTGTTATCCGTCCATGACATTGCAAAACAGTACGGAGCTGTCATCTTCAGACCTTATGACGCCACCATCCTAGCAACCAACACGAAGCCCCCACAGATTATTGCCACAGCCACAGTTAAAAAATGACTGTACGTCCTCAGCCCACCAAACCACCCCCTTAACCATGCACATGCTACACGTACAGCCCGGAAGACACACACCCCACAAAAAAAACCACGACCTCCCGTCGTCGAGCCCCCCCCTCAACCACAATTCCCAC
>NW_005179007.1:161549-214834 GCF_000350225.1 Chondrus crispus | reverse complement strand
CCCACCCCCCGTGGCGCTGCCCTGGATCATGCCTTCCACCACTGGCACATGATCCTAAACCATGTCCGCCCTGCCACTATACAAACTATGGCACTGAAGGTCCTCCTGCCAAACATACCACCTTCCCTGGCGAGATATGCACCCAAGATCACGTGCCCCAGCTGCGCACACGCAAAACAAAGGCTCCGCCCCCACAAACCCACGGTCCATACATACCCCGCTGGCTTCTCCCTCAGCAGCGATATATGCGGACCCATTGCCCCCACGTCCCGCCAAGGAAACAAGTATGTTCTAACAGTACTCGACACAACCACACGGTACCTTATCACCGACTTTATGCCCTCCCGAGCACAAACCCCGCAACGCCTCGACTATATCCTAACCACTATCAAGGAGAACACAGGACATTCACCACGAGTCCTCCGCACCGATAACGCACTAGAATATATGTCAGCAACTGCCATACAGACATACCACAACCAGCGCACACGGCATTCCACCACCATCCCCTATACCCCTCAAAAGAACAGCCTTGCCGAAAGGATAAACAGCACGCTTCTCAACGCGGCACGGGCTGCCCTTCACCACAGTGGCCTCGGCCCTCACCACTGGGAAGACGCGATCAGAGATGCGACATTTAAATATAATCACACAATGCACCACGGCACCAAAGAGCTCCCCACAACTAAATGGCACAACGCAACCCCCACCATCCCCCAATTCCACATATTCGGCCAGCTGGGCACCACACCCGACCCGCGACAACGTGCAACAATCCCGAAGCTACAATCAAGATCACGTACAGTACGGTACCTGCACCCCTATGACGACACACACATCACCGTCATAGACGCCGCCACCTCAAAAATCCACCTTATACGAACAGTGGACTTCCACCCCTACCATGCCTCGCGAGATCCAACAGCAACCACCGTAGCTGCGTTCAAGGCCTTTACCCCGCATAAGACGCCAATGAACATCTCTATATCAACACCTGCCCCCCTCAACCGAGGACAGGCCAAGAAATATCCTGACGCACCACTCTGGGCAGAGGCCCACGACAAAGAACTTGACGCACTCGACAAAAAGAAGGTAATCAAATGGACCCCCAACAAGCACCTCCCGCCCAGAACACGCCTCATCCCCCTCACCATGGGATATCGCTATAAGCGCGACAAAAACGGCGACATCGTCAAACGCAAAGCACGATGTGCTGCACGCGGGGACACCATGCTCCCCCACGTCCATTACGACCCCAACCGCACCACGACCTACATGGCCGATAAGTCCTCCGTGCGCCTCCTATTTGCAATGGCCGCAGCACACAAGCTACACATGGAGCATATAGATATCGAAGCTGCCTACCTCCACGAAAAATTCGACCACAGTGGAAAACAGCCAGTGTATGTACGCCAACACCCCCGTTTTGACGGGACATACAAACATCCCTGCAAAGGAGTCAAGCTCCTCCAAAACCTTTACGGCACACCACAAGCAGGCTACACGTATCTCACTGCCGTCTTCGCCCTCCTCCACCGTCACGGATTTCGCCACTCAGAAGCTGACACATGCCTGTTCCACAAAATATCCCGCAACGCGGCAACCTTTGTGGCCATAAGCATGGGCGACTTCACGATTGCAGCCACCTCCACTAAGCTCCTCAACGACTTCGCAAAAATACTCGCAACGGCGTACACCATAAAACGCCTAGGAGAACCCAAGACGCTGCTCGGATGGACTGTACACAAATCTCGCGACGGCGCCCGCCACATCTCCCAGCCCACCGCTATAGCAACTATCCTCCGTAAATGCGAGATGCACGTCGCAAACAGCAAGCCAACTCCGTACCAAGACGGAATTCGACTGCACGGCCCCACCCCCGAGGACGAACCTCTGAACAAGCAGGCCAAAGAGTACCAACAAATAGTTGGTGATCTGCGCTACATCGCAGACTCGACCCGTCCTGACATTTATTTTGTTGTGAATCGTCTCTCAGTCACCTCCAAGGCTCCTACACAGCGCCATTGGAATGCCCTGAAGCGCGTTCTGCGCTACCTTCGACACACGCCCAACCACGGACTATTCTTTCCCGCCGCGCAGCACAAGCTGCACCCCAACACACCCGCCCCAAACCACATTTCATCAGCATCGCTCCTCACCACGTACTCCGACGCCGACCATGCCGCAGACGTAACAGATCGCAAGTCGATCTCAGGCATCATCCACCTGTACAACGGCACACCTATCTGCTGGGGCTCCCTCAAGCAGAAAATAACCGCCCTCTCCACCTGCGAAGCGGAGTATATCGCAGCCACAGCGGCAGTACAACAAACTGCATGGCTTCGCAGGATCCTCGGCGACATGCGCATGCTCAGCCCCAGCCCCACCCCTTTCTTCATGGACAACTAGTCCGCCCTCCGGGTCGCACACAACACCGGCCCCACGAAAAGACGCAAGTACATCGACTTGCGTCATCATTACTTGTCGCACCACGCCAAGAAAAGACACATCAAAATGTCCCATGTCCCCAGCGCGGACATGCTCGCCGACATCCTGACCAAGCCGCTCAGGACCGACCCCTTCCGCAACCTCACGGCGCAAATCAAAGTCACACCCCCGCCCCCGCCTACACATCCAGGCCGCGACCACACAGCGACGGGGGGAGTGTCATGATTCCCATGTCTGATTTCTGTCGCTGTATGGTCGCTTTGCCTCTCCCTCATGATTCCTGTCATGATTCCCATGTACACCTGTCACACGCACACACGCACGCCAGGTGTCCACCCTAGAGACGGCGCCTCCGCCGCCGTCCTTCTTAGTGCACCGACTTCTAGCCTCAGTAAACATCGGACCATCGTTCCTTGCACGACAATCTTTCTACAGTAGTATCCTCCTTCTGCCCTTAAGGGACAGTACCCTCCGCCGTCCCTACGGGTGCAGGTGTACACGTATACACATGTACACGTACGCGTAATGACAATGGCGATGTCCCCGTTGCGAGCTACTTGTAAACTAACTTCGTGTGCGGGCGATGCACGCGTAATGACAGACCTCCTGTTTGCAAAGAGGGTTAGCATCGGGGACGTCGTGTACAAGGGAGCATTTGTGTGGCGGTTCGACGCAGATGCGCTTCTTGAGAGGGACGAATGCGGCTTTTGTCAGCGGCTTGGTTAACAGGTCGCCGAGCACATCTCTTGATGGTACGTGCACGACTTTGATGGAGCCGCTTCTATTGTGGGCTCGTAGAAAGTGGTTCCTAAGGTCGATGAACTTTCTCCTTCGTGTCGGTGCTGTGTTTTTGCGATGGATATGGCGGCTTGATTGTTGACGTAAATGGGGGTTGGCGCGGGGGGTAACAAGTTGATTTCCAGAAGCATTCTGCGGAGCCATTGAGTATAGTGTACGGCGGTTGTCGTGGCAATATACTCGCCCTCGCATGTGGATAAAGCCTGCATGCTTTGCTTAGTAGATGTCCATACAACTGGGGCTTTGTTATACATATGGATGACGCCGGTGGTTGATTTTCGGTCGACTGAGTCCACAGCAAAATCAGCATCAGAGTACGTGCTCAGTAGGCTAGGTTTGGGAAGGGATGTTTTCTGTAGTACAGAGCAGAGTTGGCGTTTGTTTCTTGCTTTCCTATAAACAATACTGTCGTGCTTTGTTTCTTTTAAGTAAAGAAGCAAGTTTGATGTCACGCTCCACCTCGCTGTGTATGTAGCCACTACGTATCGCTGTAGAGCTGTAGGCTAGGCTGACGCACATGTGAGGTCTATCAAAACCTATAGGTAATAGGTAATAGTCCGAATGCGGGAGCCGCGTTTATCGGTGATTTCATTGCTTACCTTTCTGATTGAACTGACGTGCGTTCCTGAATTGAGCTCGATCGAGCTCATAGCTCGAGCTGCTAGCAAACAAATAAATACTCTACCGACTTTTGCGCGGGTACGCGGAGGTAGGGGGGACCAGACCAGACCGGGTGCCCAATACTTTGCCAGACTCGACGAGCTGCCCACAGCAAGCCTTTTATCATTCAACGAGCTCAGCTGCAAAATCCGCTGGGGTAGTAACACGCTAATTATCCAAACGTTTCGGGCATGCAGTTGGTGTCGGCACGACACACTATCAAAGCGCTTTGACTCCAAAGAGTATCTTGTTAGTGCCGTGCTGATTCGTACGTGTGTGGAGGTAAAGTGGAATGTCATCATTCGGAGTTGTTTCGACTTTGAATGCTCCTGTCTTAAAGGACGTCACGCAGCCAGACCTGATCAGGTTTGATGTCGAGTACACTGCGTACAAGGAGAAGGTTTCTGATCTCAATCGTACACGCGACGCCTCGAGACATATTATCACCGCGACTATTCGTCAATGCCTAGACCCGACTCTGCTTCGAAGTCTTTGTCTACTCGGACAAATCGATGGCGCATCAAACGCCGGAGATTCTACTGACGCAAGTGTGGAGGCCTGGTTCGATACCAGAGTCCAAGCGGCCCCGGAGGACCTCACGGAGCGTGTTTGCTCTGCATTGGAAACCGTCAAGCATGAAGTAAACAAACAGCACTCGACAAGAACAATGCTTCCGAAGTAATTGACGACAAAGACACATGTAATTCTCTCATTTGGCAACTTGTCCAGAAGCTCGAACCCCCGGAGCTCCGCGGGCGTTTCCGTTCAGGTAGAGACTGTTGGACTGGTGAACAGAAGGCCAAACTGTCGTTTTTTCAAGCTCGGGTAAGTGCAATTGCCGTCGAGGTGGCCCAAAGTGAGATTGCTTGCAGCAGATTGAACAAGCGTGGGCCCCGTGGTGCCAAACGTGGTCTTAATTCCGAGGAACCAGAAACATATTCTGGTCCCACAAAGAAGCACAAAAGGGCCCCCAATTCTCGCCAAATCCACTCAAAGACAAAGGCAAATGACAAGCATCGCGTAGTCTGGGACAACCCTTGTCTTGATCCTAACTGCGAAGGTATACACCGTGTTATGGAGTGTCTAAACTCAAGCGAGGAACGCAAGAAAAATTTCTCGATGAGTACCGCGCTCAGAAGAAACAGAGTTCGGTTCGTTTCAAACGCGTTCAAGCAGACGCGGAGGACAAAATCGACGCAGAAGAGGGCCACTACAACGTCTTTATCGAAGACTACGTACTATTCGTGGCATTGGGAGATTACAGCTCTGACGGAAGTGCACTGTCCACTGCACAACTTGAGAAGGTGCTTGACTCAAAACCCGAGTTACACTTTGAGACCCTTCCTCGTTCGGTATCTCTCTGCCCCGTAATTAGCAGGTCCGAGCGTAATACCATTGATTTTACGGCCTCATGCAGGGTAAAGCTCTCGGTATCCACTCTGCTTCCCGATACAAACTTGCCAATTCGTATTCACCAGATTCCTTTTCTGGTTGTCGACCGGGACATGGACGAACTACTGTTGGGACGTCCGTTGCTGAAGAAAATGGGTTTCAACCTGAAGTCTCACCTGGAGAAATTCAGACAGACGCTGAATGGAAAGAGTTTCGACGTGCTTGATGGCTCAAAGGTGAAGATTTCGCGAGCCACATACAACGGAATGCGATACAATTCGGTCGATGACGATCCCATTGACTTCCCGGAAGCCGCGGGTGCAAACATCGGAGTTGACAAGACGGAAGACAGCGAGAAAGCTTTCAACCGAATGCTTACGGAAGCGAAACAGAATAGCATGTCCGAGAAAGGTTGTAATCGGCTTTCGAAAGCTTTGAATCGGTTCAGAACAGTTTTCCGTATCCAACTTGGACCTGATCCTCCGGCCAAGGTGACACCGCTCACCATCAGACCCAAGGCAAACTGCACTCCTTTTCGTTCACCTCAGAGAAGTATGCTCCGCCTCAGACCGCTTTCATTGCAAACTCCATGCGCAAACTGGAGTAAGTTGGTGCTGTTTTCAAGAATCCGACTGCCCGTTGGGCGAGCCCGGCCTTAGCTGTGCCTAAGCCGGGCACAGAAGCATTTCGATTCACTGTGGACTTGAGAGGCCCTACCTCTCAAACGGAGCCCATAGTTTCGTCTATGCCTCATCTGGAGTCACAGTTCCAAACCGTACAGGGTAGCACATGCTTCGCCAAAGTGGACATAGCTTATGCATACTGGCAAATTCCAATTGACCGCAAGTCTCAGGAGATGATGTCGATACAGATCCCGCTGGGTGTATACACTTCAACACGCCTGCTGCAAGGAAGCACAGATGCTGGAAACCATTACCAAACTGTCATCCATTCGGCATTTCAAGAAAAACATAAGCGTTTCCTTCAGTGGCTAGATGACTTCCCTCTGCATGCTGTTTCCGAAGAAGAGCTCCTCAATGCTTTGGAAGCTTTTTTCGGGGTTTGTGAAGAATACGGATTCAAGATTCATGTCGAGAAATCTCAACTGTTCCTGAAGGAGGCGAAGTTTTGCGGACTCACCATCTCTGTCACTGGTGTACGTTTTGATCCTCGCCAGTTGGATGCTCTCCGGACAATGAACAGGCCAAAAATGGGCAGTGACCTCCAACAGTTTCTATGCGCCACAAACTGGATGCGCACGTCAATCCCCTCATATGCCGAATTAATAACCCCACTGCACGAACTAATGGAAGCCGTGTAGCAGCGGGCAGGTGGACGTACGAAGGGAAAGGTGTGCAAGATCCCTCTCGCGAACTCATGGGAAACAGATCATGATTCTGCTTTTGCTGCTATCAAACAAAGATTAGCTCGCTCCACCGAGTTGGCACACCCCAAGCGGAACAGTTGCCCTTGCTTATTCACAGATGCCTCGGAGACACATTGGTCGGCTGTCCTTACACAAATATCTCAGGAAGACATCAAGAAAGATGTTGAAAAGCAGGACCACGGGCCTCTGTCTTTCCTCTCAGGTGCATTCACGGGTTCTGCACGGAGCTGGAGTGTACCAGAAAAGGAATCGTTCCCTGTCGTAGAAGACATGTGCCGGCTTGACCACTTCATCATGAGTAGAACTGTTGCCATCTTCACGGACCACGCTAACCTGGTTTACCTATTCGACCCTTATGGTCAGAACCCGGGTATCGCCAGACTCACCGCTTGTAAGCTGATGCGATGGGCTGTAAAGCTCAGTGCATTCAGGTACGTCATCTAACACCTCGCTGGTGAACGCAACGTATGGGCCGACATGTTGACTCGATGGGCAGTGCAGGATAAGACGACCGTCCGGGTGGCTAAGCTACGAATGCTGAAATCTCTCATGTTTGCGCCCGTCTCACCGCATCTGGACTCGAAGCTTGACTGGCCGAGACGAGAAGACCTCAAGCAATCTCAACGCAAGCACAAGGAAGTTCATCCCAACAGTTTTTCTGAACAGAACGAAATTCTGGTCAACCAAAATGGTGCCGTCTGGATCCCTGCAAATGATCAGCTACTGCAGCTTCGTATCATGATCGCTGCCCATACTGAAATGGGAGGACACAGAGGTTGGCGTACAACACTAACTACTGTGAAAGCTCATTTCTGGTGGGTTTCAATCACGAAGGATGTTGAAACCTTCGTTCGATCGTGCCTTCATTGCCTTGCTACCGAGACAGGGGAAATTGTGCCGCGACCACTGGGACACGCTCTACACGCCGACAAACCTAACCAGATGATACATTTCGAATATTGTTACATCTCAAAAGGTGAAGATGATTTCTGTTACGTGCTAGTCATAAAGGACGATTTCAGTGGGTATATTTGGCTCGTGCCAACCTCAGAAGCAGATGCAGAGAGCACAGCAAATTCGTTATTGTCCTGGTTTGCTTCGTTTGGTACTGTGGTGCAGTGGGTGTCCGATCGCTGTACGCATTTCAAGAACGAAGTTGTACGAGCTCTTCTTGAACAAACTAACGGTTTGCATCATTTCGCGCTAGCGTATTGCACAAGGAGCAACGTAACAGTCGAGGTTGTCTGTCGCGAGCTACTTCGAGCAATGCGAGCACTGCTGTCAGAGTTTCAACTTCCCCAACGTTCGTGGCCATCGGTTTTACCACTAGTGCAGTCCGTGCTAAACAGCTCCCCGCTAGCCTGACTTGGTAGTCGTTGTCCACTCACTTTTTATACCGCCCTACCTCAGGAAAAACCCTCTGTTATCAATCAAGGCTGGGGTCCAGAATAAAATTCTGGTCAAGACATTGGACGAGATCAGGTCGGCGCAGCTGATTTCCGCTGCAGACTTACATTCCGCGTTGAACGATACGCATCGTGAAGTGTTCCGTACTACATCCAAAAAGCGCGAAGGCGAGGTGAGAAGGCATGACAACGGCACCAACATTCGGCCTATCAATTTCACCGAAGGTGACTACGTACTCCGTGCAGTATACAGCAAGGATCGCGGCCGCAAGCCTTCGGTACGCTGGAGAGGACCATGTCGCGTAAATGCATGTCTGTCCGAGTACATTTTTTAGATCGAAGACTTGATGAGCGCAACACGCAGTGAGGCACACGGTCGCCGCCTCAAGTTCTTCAGGAATAAGGACTTCGAGGTCACGGAGGAAGTACGCAATCAGCTGGCATATCAGGATAATGAACTCCTGGTTCTCAAAGAGTTCCAGGATATTAAGATCCGTGACGGAACTGTACAGCTTCTGACAAGCTGGAAAGGTTTCGACGAAGCCGAAAACGACTGGGTATCTCTCGAGCTGATGAAGGAAGACGTTCCTACAATCGTGGAAGAGTTCTTCGAAGAGATACGGAAGGCTGGAACTCGTCGCCAGCAACGTGTTGCCGCGGCGGTGTAACCTCTTCTAAACAGACCCATAGGTCTGTTTGAAAGAGGTTACACCGACCCGAGAACGCATCTGCGAAAGCAGAATTTGCAAATTCTGCCTTCGCATATGCGTTCTTGGGGCAATGATGTGACGCTCCACCTCGCTTTGTATGTAGCCACTACGTATCGCTGTAGAGCTGTAGGCTAGGCTGACGCACATGTGAGGTCTATCAAAACCTATAGGTAATAGGTAATAGTCCGAATGCGGGAGCCGCGTTTATCGGTGATTTCATTGATTACCTTTCTGATTGAACTGACGTGCGTTCCTGAATTGAGCTCGATCGAGCTCATAGCTCGAACTGCTAGCAAACAAATAAATACTCTACCGACTTTTGCGCGGGTACGCGGAGGTAGGGGGGACCAGACCAGACCGGGTGCCCAATACTTGCCAGACTCGACGAGCTGCCCACAGCAAGCCTTTTATCATTCAACGAGCTCAGCTGCAAAATCCGCTGGGGTAGTAACACGCTACTTATCCAAACGTTTCGCGCGTGCAGTTGGCGTCAGCACGACACACCATCAAAGTTCTTCATTATGAGCCAGTGGCATTTCGTCGGTTTGTGCGTGGCATAGGCCAGTTTGTTAACATAAAATACGATATCTGGCCTGGTACTGTCAGGAATGTAGCGCAGTTGTCCCAATATTGTCTGGTAACTGTCTTTTAGTTGAGGCACGGGCTTGTAATGAAGTGATGGGCCGTGATATTTTGTTCCCGCTACGTGCGGCGTTGTTTTTCCATTGGCGTCAGACATGCGCATGTCTGAGAGGGCTTGCTCGATGTGGCGAGGCTGGCTGAGTCGGGTGGATCCGTCATGAGAGTGTTCTACTTTCCAGCCGAGATATTGAGATGGTCTCCCAAGTCGTTTGATGTTATATTTTTCTTTAGATTCCGAAACAGCTCATCGAGGAGGTCAGTTGTAGTGGCAATGACAAGGAAGTCGTCCGTGCATAGGCCGATAAGTATGAAAGACGATGAGGATTGTATTTTGAAGTAGAGACATGCGTCGTGCTCGCTTTGCTTGTATTCCATGCTGCATAGGTAATGTCTTGCGCCTTCTACGTAGTAGTATCCTCCGGAGGGGTTACTATATAGGTTTTTCATAAGTACTCCACCACGACAGTTATTCTTAAGTGTGCCATCGAAACGAATGTGCTGGCAGATGTACACAGGCTTTTCGAATTTATATGGCTCGTGGATATATGCGGACTGGATGTCGAAGTGGTCACTGGCTAGACCTCTTGAGGCTTGAATAGCGAAAATAAGTCTTATGGTGGCTTTGTCGGCCATATGGGCTGCTGTATGCTCAGGGTTATAGTGTAGAGCTGGTTTCATGAGGTCTACTCGCACAGCACATCTGGCCTTGTGTTCTGTACTGTCGAGTTCGGGGATCCTCTTGTATCTAGAATTCATGGTGAGGGGGATGAGGCGGGCTGTACGCGGTATTTTATCGTCAGGTAGCCACTGTACGGCTTTTAATGTGTCGATCTTGTCGAGTTGGGAGTTGTGCGCGTCGCTCCATTCATTAGCATCGGGATAGCGACGGGCTTGCTTAAGTGACGCCGGCGCTGGGGTCGTCGTCGTGATTATCTCAGGGTCGCGGTGCGGGAAATGGAATTTAAAAGCGTTTGAGTACAATCGAACAGGGTCGGCGAGGGGATTGCATGGTTTGAAGTCTGCGGCGCGTACTTGCTTATACTGTCCATTGTGCAGGTTTAGGACAACGACGTTGGTGAAGTCAACTGGGTACATGTATCGCGACGGGAAGGATCGTGCGTGGAGCTTTTTTTGTCGGCGCGCACGGCAGAGGTGCCTAGTTGCCCAAAACAGAACAGTTGTGATACGGGAGGAGGGTGACCGTACTAGGTTGTGAATGGTAATTGGCCAGTGGATGAATGGCGAGTGATGTTATACTTGAATGTGGCGTCCCGCAGCGCGTCTTCCCAAAAAGCGGGAGAAAGGCTGCTGTGAAATAGTGCGGAGCGCACGGCGGAGACGAGCGTAGCGTTAAGGCGTTCTGCGATGCTGTTTTGTTGTGGGAAGTACGGTGTTGTGGGTTTTGGTGTGGTTCCATGCTGCATGTAGATAGTCATGGCAGCTTTCGACAAGTACTCGGAGGCGTTGTCTGTTGTAAAAATATGGGGTGGGAATCCATGTTGCGTCTCCACCAGTTTGATGGTTGAGCGAATAGATTTGAGCACGTTTTTTCGCGTCGCTGTGAAGTATACCATGACGTACCGCGAGTGAGTATCAATGAATGTGACAAAGTACTGATTGCCGTGTGTGGATTTTGGGGATATCGGGCCGCACACGTCCAAGGATAATGCGACGGCCAGGGCGTACCTTACGCCCTATGTGTTGTGCGCTTGTAGGGTTGGGGGCGCTGCTTGCCGTGTGCGCATCCGGAACACGATAGCTTGGGGGTGTCTGCTTGAGGATGGCGGGCAGTGGGAGCAGTTCATTAATTGCCATGAGTTGTATGGTTCGAAGGTTAAGATGATTGAATATCATATGATAGGCGTAAAAAGTTGCGTCTTTTCGTGATATTTGAGCATGTTTCGAGACCGGGGAGCTCAGGAGGCGGGCCAGTATCGTCCTGGTGGCAAGTTCATGTGTGGTCAGGGTGGGGCTATGAGAAGGTATGTACGAAGCGTTCTTGGATGATGGTGCTCTGGGAGGCGGTGAATTGTGGAAGTTTTTCGACCTGGACCTTGGTTTGACTCCCATCGTTCTTGCGCTGTGCGCAGTCGGGTCTTGTGAAGTGTCGAGGACGTACTGGTTTCGATGCCAGGATGCGGTTCCGATGACGGACGGGGTTGGTGTCTTAGTGTGGATAATGTGGGCTTTCGTAGGGGAGAATAGTATGCAACCCCATTGCTTTGCTAGGGAATGAACAGACACGAGATTTGTGCGTACGTCTGGATTTATAATGGGATTTTGTCGCAGGGTGAAGCCCTTATTGGTCCGAAGTTTAAGGATCCCCTGGTCCGTTGTATTGGATGAAGTCGACGTTGCGGTTTGGGTGGTTAGCGGATGTCGGGGAGGTTTCATGAGATGGACGTAGTGATTGATGTGTGCGGGATGAGCCCCAGATTCCAATATGTACTTACGGTCGCTGTTGTTAACCACGACGTGTCCTGAGTTTATGCTATTTGTAAGGTTTTGAAGCGCCTGCATGTCGATGCCACCGTCGTGGTCATGTTCATCTTGACCTACTGTATGGTCATTGTCGTTAGTAATCGCACTTCAAGCTTGAGGCATTCTGCGGTGCTATGTCGCACGGCGTTGAGGAGGATTTTGATTGCTGTTAGGCGTGTTTTGTATTCCAGCAAATAGCCGTCCCAGGTCGGCGAGCTGATTAAGCTGTTTTGGGAACGAGGGCGTTCCGTAGCGGCCACGGCCGCGTTGATGATATCGTCCGCTGCGGTGACGATAGGGGGCCTGTTGGTATAGTTTTCGACCGCCGTACCACTACGATGGGGGGGGTTGGTTGGATTGAGGAAAAGCAGAGCGGGTGGGGTCGACTCGTTCGTTTTCTTCTTGTATGTCGTGAAGCCAGCCTTGAATTTCATTGATCGAGGATGTGATTCTAGTTGATTTGATATAGCGTATTATATCCTCGAATTGAGGGTTCTCGCGTAGGGCTTCTAAGATGAATTTAACTGTGGTAGTTTCGTCATTGATGTGGGGATATTCGGCGCTAACCATACGGGCTCTGTGGGCGAGGTGTTTCTCAATGTATTCTGAGATGTCTGCTCCGGGTGTAAGTCGGATGCTCTTTGCTTCTTTTTCCAGTATTGAGTGATCAACAGCTGAGGTGCGGTGCAAGAGTGCCGTTAAGGTTGATGAGATCTCTGGGGGGACTTGCAGCATATGTGGTGGCTGGTATGAGGTGCGCTATCTGCTCGCTAAAACTGGACGTAATCATGCGGCGGCAGCTGCCCACAGCCTTTTCATAAATTTCTTTCTGCGGGCTAAAAGAGGGCAAGGAGAAGGAAGAATCTCTGATGTCTTCGAGATCGTGCTCACGGATGATTTCGAGAAGGTTGGATCTCCATTGGATAAATTTGGTCTTGTTCAGCTTCAGGAGCTGCTCCGTGAATTTCCATTTTAGTGTTGTGAGGGCGGCGATGAGCTCCGGGGATATCTGGGATGCCTGTCCGGGGGTGGGGTTGGAGGGATCGGTCATTGGTTCTTCTTCTGCCGTGCACTGATCGTATAGCGGGAGCCAGATGTCGCGGGTATTGCAGTAGTGAAGGCGTGGCTCTCGGGCGCTGGAGGGGAATTGGTGCGCAGGCGGTGCCGTTTTGGTATGGGCAGGAGCAATGCTCGACTGCTGTCGTAGGAGCGATGCTCGACTAGAGGATCGCGTAGGAAGAGCAAGGCTCAACTCGGAGCGGATTGGATCGTGGCGTAGGATGCGTCTAGGTTTCAATGGTGCCCATAACCTGTGAAGTTGTCAAGTTTTCCCTTACCCCCTCCCTCCCTTTATCTTTCTATCCCCCTTCTGCCCTTAAGGGGTAGTACCCTCCGCCGTCCCTACCGGTGCAGGTGTACACGTATACACATGTACACGTACGCGTAATGACACTAAGAGCATCTCTACCGCGAGTCTAAAATGAAATTTAACTGCATTTTTTCATTCCGCAACCACGAACGTCACTCTACCACACAAAATCTAATCTATTCAATAGATTTTTTCATAGAATAGATTTCGATCGGAGTTCATTCGACCCTCCAATAGACTCCGATCGTGATCTATTCTATCGGATAGATTGCCACAAATCAAGCGACTATTGGTCAAGTGAGAGAAATCACTCGCCAAAAAGGGGAAACAGCCCTCATTCCCATACCACGCAACAGTCGCGAACCGAAACCGAATTTTCTCCCATTCTCACCAAATCACATAGAACGCAACATATGACCCATCAGCTTCACGACTGTCGAACGTTTTGCAAAAGCATGCATCGCGGCAAAAGCTGGGATGCGCGTGAAAATGAAGTGCTTGCCAGAGCATGGATAGCAGCTTCTGTGAATCATGGAAAAGGGCCCCGAAACTACCGAAGTGACCGGAGGGATATATGGGTTCAGGTCTGCCTTGAGAATCAAGCAGCACTTCTCGGACCTTTCAGCCGATGTACAAAAGTTCTGTTTATCTTTTGCCAAGGTTCGTGCGTCCAACCCGACCGGGGTAGGAGATGACGGTGTCATGTCAATGGCTGTGGCTGTGCATATGAGCGAAACTACTTGTATGGACTACTCGTCCAAAGAATTTGATAAGGAAAGTTGGCATTATTACAGGGCATACAATGTTCCCAAGCACCATCCCAAGTGGGGTGCATTGCCAGATGTGCAACTGGATGACACATCTTCTATGGTATCATCAGCCACAGATGACAATCATTCAGACTTTTAGACATGCCTTCGTCGGAGCATAAGACCCCGGAGAAACCGCGGCGCAGAACAGAGAGATTTATGGGAAGCTTTCGAGCCTCAAAAGATTGCTCGCCAAGAAGAGCTCCGGACGCAGGCGGTACGGTTAATGGATGAATCCATGAAGCGCAAATCTGATATGATGGAGACAAATGCCATCGAGATTTTTGACGACCGGATGCGGTGGCCCTGTCTGAAACGGTTTAAATCTACGCAGCAATAAGAGCGACTCATCTGGCTTCGCCAATCAAAAAATCCAGATTTGCCTCAGCAATAGCCGCAGATGCGGCTGAAAACACGACAGGCACAGACAAAGTCACACAACGGGCAGCCTATAATGTGGCAGCTCCTGCGTCTCACACGAGTACTACGGCCCCCGCTGCGACCACTTCAACCGCCGGCGACCGCGGTCTATGTCCCAATCGTAGTTGAGAGTGCCGAAAACGCCTTTCAAGCAAAAAGCGCGACCGGCTCGAGCACGAGGTCGTCGAGCGGTTTTTTAAAACGGCACCATCTCTCTGTCCTGTACTCTCACCGCCTTCACGGCAATAAATAACGTGAAAGATACCAACGCGATCAAGCCTGCAGTATATATAGTGAGCAACCGCAATCAGAAGTTCGGGAATCTGCGTGCGCAGCGCACGACGCCCGTAGCCATTGCGGAGACGACAAGAGCCTGTGCAGTGGACGTTTTTGGGCCAGATGCTAGGTAGCTCCAGAAAGCGCAAGAGAAAGGGGCCAAGTGCCACGTGATGACGAGGGTATCGCGTGAGATAGAGAGTCACATGGACTTGAAGGCTGTGTCACGGATCGGCGGACCCCCACCGCTTGCTGCTGTCGGATGGGGCACGACCTGGCTTCGTGGGGTGGGGTAGGGCGCGGTGGGTGCGGAGTTGCGGCGGAGGGGGGAAGAGCGGGCGGGGTTTATATATGCAGGGTGAGCGGGAAGCGCGAAGACTGCTATACGTTGTTTCCTTCCGTTTTCTGATACTCGTGCGTATCTTTTTGTGGAGTCCGCGTGTAAAGCCCCAAGCTACTCACCGTGCGCGGTACCCTTGGTAACTTACGAAGGGGGTTGGCCGTGCAGTCTGTTGTGTCTGTAGCGATATGTATAATTCCACTGGCATCCTACAGATGATGGCTACCGGGAATCCAGCTTCTTGACCCGATGGTGCATGGCATGCACCACCGGGTAAAGAAGCTGGAGAAGGTCGTTGAGCAAGGTCTCAAATCCGTGGCTTCGATGGAACGAAATTGCAGCCTGGAGGGGGAACTGATTAATTCCAAGAAGTAACAAGGTTCACTGTCTACCACATGTTCCCCTGGCGTTCCCAAATGTGATGAAGTAGATCGTACCGAAGCGAGGAGTGATCAGTACGCGAGGTGATGCGAGTCTCTCTCGACGATACCAGGGATGCCCACATTCCCTGCGGTAGCGCGCCTGCAATCAGTCGTTCTGTAGCATAACGTGACTCCCACTAAAATGCCTAGCCAGTAGCGAACATCTCACAAGCATCTTCGAAGAACTGTAAAGACGACATTAAACTTTTGTATCCTTCGCGACGGTGTTCTACTGTCATGTTGTGTATTATTATACAGGTGTTCATGACATTGGAAATGTCCTGTCGCGACCACAGACGTGCTGGTTGGGCGAGAATGTGAAACGCGTAATGAGGACACCGAACGCACGCTCTATGTCCTTCCGTACCGCCTCTTGCGCCTTGGCAACTGTTTTTTCATTGCGGTTATTGTGCTCTTTTATGCTCTTTATAAAGATTGCCCAGTTTGGGTATATACCATCAGCCAAGTAGTACGGCAGTGTACGCTGCCTGCCATTCATTGTGTCAGGAAATGAAGGGGAAACTTGGCAGCCATTATTCGCTCCATTTTCCGCGAATGTTGGGACACGTTAATGTCATTCAAGCTGCCCGGGATGCCAAAAAGCATGCCATATCCATAACTCTCCGTCGCATATAGCTTCAAGCACAATAGCTGGATTCTTTTCGTTTCCCTTAAACTGCCCCGTCCACGTAATGGGGCAATTTTTCTACTCCCTGTGCTGGCAATCTATCGCCCCAACGCATGCAGGAAAGCCTCGCTCCGCATTGATGGCTAAAATTCGTCGCAGGTCCTTCTCGGTGGGCTCTCGAAGATACTCCGGCGCGAACTTCTCAATAACAAGTTCACAGAAGCTCTTCATGGAGAGCATTACCGAATCCTCGCTCATTTGCAGATTTTCGTCAAGAGCGTCCGCCGCGACACCATACCCTATCATACGAATTGCGGCCACAACTCTTTGGAGTGGATGAATACCAGGCTTGTTGAGTTCATCAGTTCAACGTACAAAAATTCCTTCGCCGTTGATTGAAGCAATCTATCGAATAGTACGCGAGGAATCCGAAAGCGACGCTCGAATGATTCGTTTCCATAGCGCGGCGACACACAAAAATAGTCTTCGAGAAGGCGATTCATTGCGGCATCAAAGTCCCGCTTGATATTTTTCCGCTTACCGGGCTGGGCCCCTGGACGCTTGGCGATGATTGCTTGCATTTCACAGGCTGGAAGTATGCCTGTTGCTGCGAGGTAGGACAAGTCGTCCTCGTCACTGGAGTCGTGCAGTGAAAAAGGGAGCATAATTGGAACTGGTGACACGATGACGACATGTGAATATATTCGGGGTGTGCGGTAGGGTTCAGGCTCTTCTGATAACGGACGTTGTCTATCCGTCAAATGACCCATTAGATCTACCTATTAAAACTACGCACTTGGCAAAAAGGACCCAATAGATTTCAAAATAGACGTTTGCGGTAGAGATGCTCTAATCACTGTATTTGGTCCGGACCAGACTAATTCCTAATCCTGCTTTTTGACTGCTCAACTGCAATTACTCCGGTCCAGGCTATTTTTGAATCCAGGCTATTTATGGGTGCCTTGTGAGAAATCTGGACCAGCCTATTTTCCAGTGCAGAAATAAACTGGGCCGATTTACAGTCAACTGTAATCTCTAAGGTTTACGCTATTGGCTCACCATAGAAGTGAATACGATGCTTGGCAATGATAGCTTGGAGAAAGAAAAAGAGCAGCTTCTCCTCCCAAACCCCATTGACATTATATCACATACCATTACCAATCCTAGCTTTCCGGGCATAAGACAACCCGCCTTTATCCGGCTGGGTATTGACATCGCTCACTGAATCAGCTGCCAGCTTTAGGAAAAACCTCTTGCCATGGTTTTCAGTTCTCCGCTCGCGCTCTCGCCGCCATCCATCCAATCCCCTTGAGTCATCATCCCCACCTTGTACGCATCCCAACGCTTGCGTCACGCATTCTTAATCTTAGATATCACAAAAGAATTTGGAGTTTGTATCATGTCTGTAGAATTTTGGGGAAGCTTCCGTAATTTCGTGTTGATCTCAGCTAGCCGAGCACTTTTCTTGGCCGTCTCTTTGTGGCCCGAACAGTTTTACACAAACAAAACGCGCCTCCTGTGGTAAATTTACTGCTGAATTGCTCGAGGCTCTGAAAGTTATTCCGCAAACCCGTACTGTCAATCCAGCCCTTTTTACCTGAGCGATAACATACTCTAGGCACATCGTCACCGACGCCGCGGATAGGGTACGAACAATTTGGATTCTGAAATATGAGCATAGGTGCCTCAATTATTGCGTGGACGTCCACTGTAATCCTAACCATCATGGTGAGACCTTCACCTCCAGATAATACGTCTGCGTGCTTAATGCTCTCCTGCCCATGCATCCCAATTGTTCTGCCACTATCCATGTTGACGACAAAGTGGGTTTCGTCTGCGTTTTCAATATGAGGCCCATCCAAATCTCCAGACGCAAACCCACGATTTAGAGTGCCTAAGTGATATGCAATTGACTTTTCAATGAGTGAGCGCTGTGGTTCCCAAAACGCGAACTCGCTTACAGAAGCGTGTGCTCGGAAACGGTTCCCCGCATCCCTTACAGCCTCAAATCGTAGCCGTCGGGTGCCAATCAAAGGCTAAAAAGTGGCCACCACGGTGACATACAGTGACGCGCGGTCACGGGGCGACTCTTCTCGCGAAAACATTAAATTTTGAACCCGCCATTTTGCGGCGTCCACGTTTCCCAGCTCGATATTTTGAACCCGCCATTTTGCCGCGTCCACGGTTCTCAGCTCGCTTGCTCGTTCTGCGCCAGCTTCAAGCTGACAAGTTGCCACTGTCGGTACACCTCGCGGCGGGCCCTTCCTGCCAACCGCTGAGCACGCCACGCTCGGCTGTTCTGTCGGCTTGCGGCGCGCGATATGACCCGTCGACGAAAGAATGCAACTGCAAGATCACGCCGAATGCTGCGATGCGAGGACTGTGAATGGACCAAGCGCGACCGCTTGAGAAAAGTTTGCGCGAGGTGCTGCCAGTGCACATCAAAAGCTTTGAGGTGCAGTTCATGCGCTGCAGCGCATGCTGGGTGGAAAAACGGCGGTAGTAATCGACGCAAGCAATTTTGTGGATGTGTACAATGTCGGAATCAGTGGCAGCAATCAGGAAACATAACTGATTCTGTTGGCGAGGGTGACCAAGGCGAAATCAAATGTAGAGAAGCTGGGGGACGCAGAGATGGAGCAGCTCAGAATCGGAGAGAAGGTTGTGATGGTGTCACTGTGATGGAAGAGACAGCAGCTGTCGTTGATGGCGTAGGAATGAGTGACAAAGTCCGGGAAGAAGCTAAATCGCCGTTCGAAGACGACAGTGCTGAAAATACCACAGGCGTTCTAAACGCATGCCGCCCCTACAGAGGATGTGGTGACAGGAGAAAAGCTAATGACGAAGCACCTCAGGGGCACCAGGCTGGTGAGGGAAGTGCTGGCAAGCTCGCAAAAGAACTTGCTTGTGGGCTCGGAAGTGGGGCCGCAAGAGACGCTGGAGACAATTGTTCGACTGTTGCCAGCGTGGGAGATTCAGCCAGGGGCAATGTTGGAGATGACGCGGCTGACGGACTCCGAGCTCTCGTCGAGGTGGAGGCTGGCACCAGTGAGAGCAGAAGGTTTAGAGTGCTCGAAGGAGCTCTTAGCGCCAGAGGCGCAAGTCGTACGAGGGGAGATGGATGCGGCGAGCCCTCCCAGGCGAGCGGGCAACAAGACTATCATGTCGAGCACCAGGCGGGTATTGCTTTGGCTGGGGTGCATAAGATTGATGGCGTTGCTTCAGGCCAACGCGTTGGCCTAACGGCTCCTTGTCTGGTCCACTGGCATGATGCCAGTGAACCAGACAAGGAACCGTTACTAGTCCGTGCTCAACATGCTGCAAGTGCGGAGATTCTACTTCAGATGATCTATGCGTGTTGTGTCGTCTTGCTCACAGACATTTTACATTCGCAAGGGCTCATAAGCGACGAGAGTCATGCGGCTGCTCGCGCCGCGCATCTATCTGTGAGACTATTTTGGCACTATCCGCCACCACGATGACAGAGGCTACGCAAGAGGCGTCTAAGATCATGCGCGAGCACGTGATGCAAATCGAAAGGGAAGAGGAGGTACGGTACCACCAAAAGCGCGGCTCTGATAAAGCAGCGCGCTGGGAAAGGATGGAATACACCTGCGCATCCAACAAGTATTCTTACAGTCCCGCCCAAGGCTCCGTTAGAGATCGTCATGCTGAAGCGAGGGAGATCGAGAGGTCGGCCATTGCAGATGTTCTTGATTCTGTACTCGTCGGCGGACCACTCGCCACTACTCGACAGCCCGAAGTTTCTACGTCGTGCAAACAAGGTGGAACAGTCTGGCATAGACTGTGTGCGTCATGTGACGCGCATCCCTCGACGGTATGTGAAACTGCTGAGGGACAGTTCTTTTTCCAGATGGGAATCTCGGCAAATAGGTATTACACTGTATGGGCGGCCCTTTCTGGAACAAACAATCTTAGAGCCACGCAGGGCACGTCCACAAGCTGGTGGTGCCGCAGTGCAAACAGGGCCATGACGCTTATTACGGAGATTGAAATTGCGACTGTCGACCGGGATCTTCTTTACGTCCCTTCCGCTACTGTATTGTCGCTGGATGACGACCATCTCAGGATAGTGCCAGGCGCAGATGTTGAACTAACCAACCTAACACAGTACAAAACCCAAAAAGGGCCTCAGACCTGTAGGAAATGCCTTGTGTTCTGCCTTAAACCCCTTTTTATTGCATGCCATTTCACAAGATGCTGGGAGAAGTTGATTCAAACTTAAGAAAGATTGGTGCAGTTGTTGCAAGGTGCTGCCACAACACTTGACGTAATCACGTGCGACTGGCAGCAGTCGCACGTGATTACGTCACAAACATGAACGGCCTGGCCTCCTTGCAGCGCGGCTCTGTGTTGTCGGAAGGATCTGCACCGCTAATTCAAGATGTTAACGAGGTAAAGGAGCACATTGCTCCGAAATGAGAAGATGTTATTTTTGCATGTTATTTTTGCTTTAGGACTAAGATTGACAGAAGCTCCAAGCCCCTCTTCGCCAAACGCAATGGCTACAAGAATCGCAGGGATGACGGCAACCCACATGGCGAGCCACAATAAAGCCGAACTGGAGTCAATGCTCGAGGTTTTCGCCAGGACTGTAGACAGTCGCGCCACCAAAGCGGAGTTATTGGCTGCGATGAATCACCTAAAATCCGACATTGCTTCGGGATCCGTAGACTTAGACGGGGACATCGGAGAGCAGAGTACGTTAACGGAGGATCACATGGTGCAGGAGGCAGTGGAGAAGGTGTGCCATTCCTTTCGAGAGGCGTCGTTGGCAGCATGGGTGATGAAGCCTCTCGTGGAGACGGCTGCCATGAAAGAAGGGACCAGGAACGAAGCAAAGATAGTCGAGGCGATGCCAAATTTTTTGAAGACCTGTGGTGGCGCCTACCGGTGCCCAGTAGGAAGCTGGACCTACCAGTGGGATGAAGTTTTTTTGTGTGATGTAAAACACGTCCGCCTGACAGGGCTTTTAGAGAGCCGGCGGTGTAGCATGCTCACAGACAGCGCTAATGCCCTGCTAGCTGCCACCGATTATTATGGTGATGTGAACGCCTTTGCTGTAGAATTTATGACTATGACATCCTTGAGGACGATAGAAGCCTCAAAAGTACTTTGGGACAAGTACGGCTGTGTCATATCCCTCGAAAACGTGGGTATTGCTGAGAGCAGCACGAAGCTCTTCAGAGAGCTTGTCCCCACAACCTCGTATCGAGAACAAGGTTTGCACCACGCTGCAACTCTTGGTCTGAACAACGTACTCTATGTCGTGGGTACCGTACCAGCAGCCTGTGACAGGCTGCTCGATAGGTGAGAGAGGAGTGGTGTACATCTGCCATATTACGTTCTCCCAGTCGCCTCGGCAAACTACGCTTTTTCTATGGATTGTGTGCGGGCATCGTGCTTCAATTGAGTTGGGCAGGATTGCAAAAATGTTACCAAAGCGTACGAAAGCCTTCTCAAGGGCTCAGACTCATCGGATATTTACAGTACTACGTACTACGGCCTGAGCCAAGCAATCAGAGCTAAAGTCTAGGAAAGAGGTCAGCGAACTCCCCCAGCTGGGATGATCCCCCTTACCCCTGCGGTGTACTGGAGTAATTTGAAAGTAGACATTATCTCAGGCTACCTTACGAAGCTGGCTCGAAGCAATATTAGTGAGAATCCCATGGTCTCGATAGTTGCGCGGTTGCTGTGCATGCAGTTCAATAACGCCGCCGTGAAGTATCGGCTTCACAAAGCTCGCCAACTTGGACTGCTAACGAAAGCGGATTTTGAAGAACGTGCTGGAGAAAAGGATAAGCCGCTTTGTGACACAGGGTGACACAGTGTCAAACGTTCAGTGAATTTGCCCGACTTCTGGCAAAAGAGGGGGTCGAGAAATGTCAATTGGCGGACCCGTTGAATACAGGGGAACGTGCTGATGAGTACATGGGGAAGCTTGTTCCGATGTTCAGTCGAAATGCCGCGGAGCGCTACAACGTCGGGACACACAAGGCGAGGCGCTTAAACAAAGGACTTCCTCACAATCGCGTCGCATGCCCGTCTACATATTGCGTGTTGAATAGCTGGTCTATTCGCGGGATTAAGGAAGACAAGGGTAAGAATAGGCGAAAGGGGTCTAGACAGATACAGTTCTGCGGAACATGCAAGCATGCGGTGTGCGCACCATGCTGGCTGGAGTAGCATACTCGTGGTACACTGAAGAGAGCAAAGCTATCTGCTTCAGAAAAGCGAGCGTTTGATCAAAGCCTGCGCTCTACACGCAGACGCACTGCCACCATCGATGAAGTTCTGTGCATAGACATGCGTAGCTCTGTCTTCAGCGGTTGCAACTAGCACATTTTCTCAGCTCTGAGATTCTCGACCACAAGTTCTCCTTGAAGCTCGACGCTAGAGGGCTCGGCCTCATTCAAAAGTCAAAAGTAGTCTATGAGTTCTTAGTTTGATAAAGATTTCAAGTCTGCTTCGCGCGCCTGCATCACTGTTGTGCTTGTCATCGATAGTTGTTGTTCTCTTCATTTTAGAGGACCCACTAGTGCAAGACTATGTTACAACTATTCTCAATTCATATGCAGAAAGTTGTAACGCCCCGGACGGTTTAATATCACACAATGACGATACCAACACTTACAAGCCAAAGTGAGCCATGCAGAGAGGGCTAGACTAAGGCAAAAAGGTGGGCGAAGGCGTCCAGGAAGACGCGGTAGGCCGCGCCGCTAAGCGCCCTCGCGCAGCGTGGCGGCCGCGCCGCCGAAAAAGGAAGAGTTAGACCGCACGGGTGATGGAGCAGATCTCGACGAGGGCCGAGAGAGCCATGAGCGAGTCGCCCTGCTGACGAAAGCGGGGCCGGTGGAAGTTTATGGAGGAGGCCAGGTGCGCAAACACCAGAAGCTTGGTTAACAGGTTCAGACCATCCTTCAGGACCCATTGCAAGGCGGCTGCCAGCGGAAGGGCCTGCAAGGAGCCGAGACCCAGCGCGCAGAGGGGCGAGGTGGCGCTGAGGACGTAGTAAGCGGAGCTGGTTAGCCGGCGCGAGATGAGGAGGAGGATGAAGTGGAGGTAGTTTGGCGCGACGGCGAAGGGGTAGCCGCGAGGGAGGATGATTTAAAAGGCAGAGAAGGTAGTAAGGGGGTGCGGGTCTCCTGGATGGGAGGGGGACGGTGTCTGGTCGAAGCGGGCGATGAGGCGCCAGCGGGGGGTGAGGGAGACAGAATGGAAAGGAAAGCCGGAAGCGGCATCGGCAGGGAGTGAGAAAGGGAGTATAGGGGAGGTAAATGGAAAGAGAAAGATAAAGAGAGGGAGATGGAGAGAGGGAGATGGAGAGAAAGAGGAATGGGAGAGAGGAAGAGGAAGGCGGAATGGGAGGGGAAAGAGTGAGAAATGGCGTAGGTTGAGCTGGAGGTTGGGGAAGACGTGCTATAGGCGCGTGCGTTATGACACTTTTGTTAACCGGTGCGCAGACTTTGCGCACCGGTTAACAAAAGTGGCTTCTGAGGCCGGGGAACGCGACGCACGCCAAGCACGAAGCGGCTGGCGCGATAAAAAAGCGGAGCGGTTTTCTAGCGCCCGGGCTACTCCCCGCTGTCTCCCCCGCCGCGCCCGACCAATGTCGTGTAAGCGCTTCACTCGTCCGGCAAGCGGCCGGGCGCGCAAATCATCGCCCTGCCGCACGCGCGCCACATCACCCCTACCGCCCTCCAGCACCCGCCCCTGCACGCTGTCTCACCGCACTGGTGCGACGCTCTAAGAAAACCCAGACGAAAATGGCTATAGGGAAGAAGACACGCGCAAAGGCGCAAAGGAAAAAAAGAACGAAAACGAAGAAAAAGAAAAAGAATCTCGCGAAGAAGACTCCTATGAAGAACGCGCAAGTCAAATGGTGCCAAAAGAACTGCTCACTGGGTCCCAAGACAAAGAATGCGAAACTAGCAGTCTTTCACCTGGCCCTCACAAGGAGTCAGAAGCCCTCCTCCGCATCTCAAAGGAATCTCAAGAAGGCTGCCAAGAATTCCCTGTCGAAGAAAGCACGAGCTGCAGAGGACTGAAAAGATGCTACAACGGGCGCTGAAAAAGCAGGTTGCAAAAACTCCGTCGCGCCCATGTCGCCAGGAGCACGACCAAAGCTTTTGGTCAGACACACCTGAGAAAAGTTTGAAACTTGCTCCAAGTTCAACTTCACAGAACGACGAGTTGACGAGCCCCCGAACATGCGGACCATTGAGCACAACAAAGAAGGGCGCTTGATCTTCGGAAACGCAAATGTCGGTGGGGTAAAGGGTCGGAAACTTTCATCAGTTTCAAATGACAAGTAGTAAATTTAGTACTCTCGGCTTCTGTGTGTGCGTTCCATAGTCTCTCGTAGTTTTCAGTTCTCAGTAAATGTTCAGTAAACACCGTGTCATTGACATCTCGCGGAGCCGGCCCCCTAGCTACTCGACTACAGATGTAAACCAAAATAGAATTCCGCAGCACAGTCGTACGTTTCATTGCCGAAAATCGACTAGTGTAGTTAGGTAACACCTGTGCGCTTTGAGCATTGGCAACGACAGCTGTTACGAAACTGCCGCCAAATCATGAAACGGGGCGATACTTGTTACGGTACTTACGGATGCAAGCGCGTCGACGCCGGCAACCGGTGCGGCACCGACGTGTGCCGGACCGGTATCATACCGGTGCGGCACACCTCGGAAGGGGAGGTGACGACCGCGACTTCGACACCTGTGAGACCTTCTTCACCTTGCTCTGTTGTGCGTCTCTACGAGTCCACGCCTGCCCGACTACCTCGAACCATGTTCCGCTCCGTGCCACAAGATCTGGCTCTTGAACCACGCTCGCTCGTTTTTCGTGATAATGGCGTGATGCGAAGGGCGGCGCCACGATTATCGCACGAACACCGGCGTCCCTCATATGTAGGAGGCGTACAGTGCGTTTCCCCACCACAAAACGAAAAAATCATCAAGACTTTTTTGTCGGACGACAAGATTTTTTATCATACCTGGTCTTGTCGTACGACAAGATTTTTTTATCTATCTATCCGGAAGAAAAGCACGTGAAACACAGGACCACAACATTTCGAGCACAAAATCCGCGTACACAATCACACCACAGCCTTCCTGGCGTGGACAGGGGCGTCCACGTCTGAGGGGGGGGGCCATGTGGTACAAACTTGTGCCACTCTAGTATCCATTTTCGCACGACTCGTGTACACGTGTATCCAGATAACTCAAGTACCCCGACGTACAGTACCAAGCCCATTTACAAAAGCATTGCTCGCTTTCGACACGCACACACGTGGACCTACTACACACGTGTGTACTATGACGCGGCCTCGTTAGCTCCAACCGTTACATCTCGACCGCGATCTAGTACAGCATATAGTGTCGTTGGCGCTAGCGCCGGGTCGGTTTGGGGACAAGCAACCAAGGACCAAGGATGCGACTCTCGTTCTTGGTTTTGCGCGGTACTAACTAACTTCTTCTCGTTCACGCTCTCTCGTTCTCCTGGCTCGCGCCCTAAGACTCTTGTGGCGACGTCGCGTGTTGCCTCCCCGCTCGCGCACACGGTTCGCTGGCCGTATGTTAGCCCCGCTGGGTCGAGAACACCGCGTCGTGCGCTTCTAGTTTCCGTGGTTCGAGAGCACACCCGGGTTTTATAGTCGCTGGAAAGCCTCTACCACTTCCCCCTAGCTATCTAGTACAAGCCCCCACGAACGACCCTTGTCTTAGCACGTGACCTCGTTTCGCGTCCTACTACAAGTAGGGCCTGCATTATGAGAAGGGAAAGGATATTTGAGTTGGAATCGTTTGGCCAGAAGGCTTTGTCCACGCCTGCCATCCCGGTCGCCGCGTATAAATCGCTGTTTTGCACCTTGTTGCCGCCTTTTCTTTGTCGGCCATCACCGACCATTACTCCGTCAGTTGTTCGGCTCATGGTGTGCATGAGTACTAGCAATAAGCCACCTCCCCGGATATCTGTACAAACTTTCGTTCTCAGTGGATATGCGTAAGATAGGCGCCGGCCTCGGTGGTCCGAAAGGTGTCCGTCTTACTTGAATACAGTGGAATTCGCTTATATACTTTCCTATTTCTGCTTTTATCATTTTCTTGACTTACCGGAAGGTCTCGACAATTCTGAACTTCCAGGATTATTTCTGTGTTTTGCGATGTTGGCACAAATTATGATCCTGAACTGTCACAATTTTATGACGGCTATCACTACTGTAGTCTTTCAGGATGTGCCACCTGTCCAGATTGGCTGGCACTACCTCTCCTAAGCAATTCAGCTACCTACAATGAAGGCATTCCCCTAAGGATCCACAGTCCCCAACGGGCAAACGCCATATTAATCTTAATAGAGGCCGGTTTATATATAGCACCACCCCAAAAAGGCTGGTGACCTCAGTTTCAGCCCCACTGGACTTATCATCGAGTGGTAGTACAAATACTGAGGACGAAGACGGTGAACTTCATCGTCCTCAAGAACCTTGTGGGATAACTCCTCTCGTCCCTCGGTTGGGTGAGAGGCGGCGTTCATGGCAGAGGGAGCACACCACGCAGACGCTCGGCGTGCGAATTAACCGTGACGGACGAGCTCGCAAAAAGGGAGTGGCACAGGTGGCCGGTTACGCGCAGTCGCTCCGTGGTGCGTATATGGAAGCGAGCGGTAACGGATTAGAAGCCAGTTCAGGTAAAACTACCCAACGGCCGTAGATTTGGCGCGAAAGGAACAGGGGCGAGTTGCCCTAGTTTACTGTTGGGTACGGGTGTCAGGTCTTAACCCCTCAAAGGGACTCTTCGGACACCTGTCCCAGTACTGTATCTGCCGCCTAGTGCGTGCCGGGTACTGTACACAATTACAATACCGGCGCCAGAATCACTATCAATCGCGCGGATGCTGCCACTGCACGGGCACGCTACTGTACACGCGTAATAGCTACCAACTACGGCAAGGACCACATGTGCGCTACTGTACACGGGCAATACCCGTAGTTTACCGCACGGACCACACGTGCGCTACTGTACACGTACGCCACGTCACGACCGATCGGTACACGCGCGCGGTCCCTACTCGTGGGCACGCCCGCCCACGTGTACACCGTGCCGGCCGCCAGATTCGTATTCTCCGTGGGCGTCGGTCTGTATACTACAAACCTCACCGCCAATACTCGTACAAACCCCGCATCCCAAAGCGACAACAGTCTCGGCCCCCCTGAGCACCGCGCGTCAACTGGGACTGTGCCCCTCCCTTCTGCACTGATCGTCTCCGTGGCCAGCACCGACACATGTCAGATCACCTTCCCGCCGTTGGGGCAATATCGACATGTGCAAGTAAGCGACCTCTCCGCAGCAACCGAGAGTGAAACAGAGGACCCAAATTGGTCCCTCGTGCGCTGTGGATTAATATGTGTCTAATTTTGCTCAGTGTGCAATATCAGGCATGCTACTTGCGTAACCCTTTTACGGGTATTTGTTTATGAAACGCGTAAAGCGTGCGGCAAACGACTGTGAAGTATTGCGCGAAGCGCGCAATAAGAAACAACGCACTACAGCTGCCGCCTCACATCCCGATCCTATTACCGAATCCGGATACAACAAGCCCTCGACACCCATCACCCGGTCGTTCGATACCCCCACGCCTGGACGCCTACTCTACCACGACGCCTCTACGGACACTAAATGCTCCTTCCTGCTGACACCCACCCACGGATCCCCAGACCCTTTGTCAAACACCTCAGATTTAAATGCCTCTCAGGCTCCAGCTCTGGATGAAATCGAAGCACAGGAAGAAGTCACGTCCCATTCCGCCTTTCATTCAACGTCCCTTGTCTCTTCAACCATCGATTCAGTCGACGATGACGAACTGTCGCCACTTCTAGAGTTCTGCGCACTGCATATCGTGCGCTTTGCAAGTCAGCGTAATTGCCACCGCCACAACCTGCCGCCTTGTATTAGTGCCTTCTACAGTTGCCGTCCGGGCACGAGATCTTTTGCCTCACTGCGACTGGTGTCCTACCACAAAACCTGCGCCGGACACGCGCGCTGAATCGCCTCCGCGATCTGGTGGCGCGCCTACACTGTCAGCTCTGTGATCTTCCCTTCGCCGACCCCATAATTTCGCATGACACAATTGCTCAAGGATTCATTTTCAGAACGCCCGACGCCAAAGAGAGTCCCGCCTAAATTACAAATTCATATTTTACGCCGTAAATTAATATTCCGTGGGAGAAAGGTAACGATGAGGTTAGTAGTAGCCGCGCTCGTCGCGCACAGTGGCGGGGGAAAGGAGTCGCGAGAGTGAGGGGGACGGGGATACTTCGGATGGTGGGGACTTTTTGCAGGCGCTGTTAGAGGGTAGCAAGTTACCCCTGAGGTTCGGTCGGGATACCGGCCTCGGACTTTAATATCGCCGGATTTCCCGCCGGCGCGTCGCATGGATAAGTTCCTTTTTCCCAGATTTAGGGCCAACCGAATAAACTTCAGTTTCCAGCATCCCACACACCCCCTGTTGGCCCTAAAATTGGGGCACGCGGCGACGGTTGACGGCCGTCTGCGCCAACTCTGTATGAATCTGACGCCGCGCCGCTGCCGCCCGATACCAGATCCGTTGCCCTGGCAAGGCGGCCTTCTGAATTTGCGTAGGGTAAGAGCGCTGGCTCGTTGAGTTATTTCCCCTTCTCTGGCCGCCCTTTTCGGTCCCAATTGACCCCCAAATCCTGCGCGGACCAACAGCTTCCGGTCCTCGACACTTGCGCGCGCCCACTGTCAGTCCTCGCCATACAAGCGCTCACTTCTGCGCGCGCTCGATCGCCCTTGCTGCCTAATTCGTCGTCTGTTGCGCGTCCACACCGCAGTCGTCGCATATCGCAGCCGTGCTCCGCCATTCGACTTTGCATTCCGCATCGCCGCTCCGGCGCTCCGGCGCTCCGCCATCACACCTGCGCGCCGTGGCTTCCCCACCTCCGAGCTTTTCATTGTCGTCGGGCTGCTTCATCTGTGCGCCTTCGTGCGACCTCCTCGAACTTATAGAGCACTGTCAGGCCAGGGATCGGGGGTTGCACGTCTGCTCGCTTATGACTGGCCTGTGGACCACCGATGGAAATGGGAAGCGAGCGGTCGAGGTGATGGCATGGCTGGGAGGGAAGTAGAGGTCCAGCGAGGTCCTTCTTGTCGCCGGCCGCATCGAGCTGACCGTCAATCGAGACAGGGTTCTTCAGAAGCTGAGCGTTGGGCGGAGGTGTCGACTGTTCTTTTAGCGCTGTTGAAAGAAAGGAAGGGAAGGATATTCGATGTCGAAGTATCGGGAACGTGGGGCTTGCTTAACAAGATTGGAGTGTCGGAGCCCGACCAACGTCGTTGGGAGGTGCGGCGGGTGATGTGCGTCCACGGCTTCCGCGCCGGGAAGTACTACGCTTCACGTCGGAGCGTAGGCGGACGGATGAAGTTCTAGAAAGTGGACTTTAATGCCCTTGAAGCGAACGTAGTGTCTGGTGTCGACGCGGAAGGGAGCCCGGTCACTAGCGACATGGAAGTTATGCAGCGAGACAGGCAGGTGAACCGGGAAGTCGAGCTCGTGTTTTGTAAGCAGAAGAAGGCCGAGGCATTATAGTAGGAAGGACCGATACTGCACCAGGCATCCCGATGAGTTTGTTGTTATGGATGGCCCCCGTCACCGCGAGGTGACGGAGCTCACCAAGCATTATCGCACACAAAAGGCAATATTCTGTCGCGCAACACACAGCGAGTGCGTACGCGCTTCCTTTGCGAACGCGCTGCATTGAGTTGTTGGGGAAGGCCCCCGCATTTGACACGCTTGCTCGCGCGACATTGATCCAGGGTCTCGGTGACAGACCGTTACGTCATTGCTTGAGCGATAAAGATAAACCTTTCAAGATGTGGAAGAAATTGCAAGATCGATATGATGTCTCAAACACAGCTACTAGAGTGCAATTGCAACGAAACGTTCTCGCATGTCCTACAAGGGACAGGCAATGCAAGACTACTTTGATGCGTACGAAGCGAAATTTAATCGTCCCGCTGCAATGAAGAGTGATGTCGCGGAAGATTACAAGTTGCAATGTTACTGGCTTCATTTGGTGACAAGAATCGCTCCCCATTTGGCCATGCCATCTCATCGCTTCTGGGGCGTTCAAGATCATCTGGATTGGAAATCAGGAACCGCAACACTGCTCCAGGAGTACGATGAAATGTTGCTCCGGGATGGGGTTCTGGGTAAAACACTGAAAGATGGTGACGAAGCAAGGGCACTCATGGCGGGTGGTAGTGGCCGAGGAAATCATCGCTGGAAGAAGAAGCTTCTGATGAAGAATGAGACACGCAAAGGCTACACAAAGTTGGCCATATTGCGCGAAATTGCTTCGCGAGAGAGGGCAAGATTCGCAAGATGACATTTTCCGACGAAATGGAAAGGAATCAGGGCATGCGAAGGGCCCATCAGGCACAGTTACTGTTAGCAAAAAGTTCAAATGCACACGAAATTTCGGTTCATTGCAGTTCGAGCACCGAAAGCAGAACGAACACTGACATCAATAGTAGTGAGGCAACGCTGTCAACAGCCCGAGACTTTGTTCGTAGAAATGAGAAGATTCCAAATAAGTCCATGTTTATAATTGACTCTGGAGCTTCTGACCACATGGTGTGGTGCCGACACTGGCTGTCTAACAGAGGATCTTGCCGCAAAGGAAATCGTGGCAAGGAATGGACGGAGGATCTTTGCTACTCACAGAGGTACGCTCCTGCTGCGTACTGTGATGGAGATATCTGGAGAAGAGTGTGAGAGGACGTTTAAGCTCCATGATGTACTGTAGGTACCCGAGGTGGAATCAAATCTCATTTCTTGTTGCAGGTTGTGTGATGTTGGATATGACATTAATATGCGTGCTGATGTATGCAACGGTATGCTGGACGGAGATGTGCAGCTTCAAGCGAAGAAGCACTAGGGCGTCCTCTGTATCATCGCTCAGCCAATTTATCCTTGGTCCATCTCTGCGAATACCGTTTTAAGCAGGCTCGAGAGTGATAGGGACAGAGACAACGGAAATGATGACAAGGAAACGATTGGCATGAAGCTCTGGCACGACCGCTTTGGGCATGAATATTTCGGTGGTATCAAGAACCTGGTACAGAGTGACAATGTGACAGGGGCGAGCCTCGCGGACAAACCAAGCGGAAGTAGTACCTGTGACAGCTGCATGAAAGGGAAGCAGACAAGAAAGACTCTGCGCAAGAATAATTCTCGTTCCAAGGAACGTTGCGAAGTGATACACACAGAGGTGTGTGGTTCGATGTCAGTACGCTCTCTCTGGCTGTTCGTATTTTGTGTCATTTATTTACCAGTACAGCGGCTTCCTGGTTGTGGTACACATCGCCCGCAACAGCGATGTGCTTTTGCAGTTCAAGTTATACCAGGCCTGGTTAGAAAGAAGGTTCAGCTGTTCCGTGAAGCGTGTTCATAGTGAGAACGGCGGTGAATACTTGGCACTTCGAGACTGTCATACAGGGCAGGGAATCGAGCAAAGCACCTTCCCATCCTATTCACCCGATCAGAATGGTATCGCAGAAATGGCCAACAGGACGATAATAGAATGTGCTCGCACCATGCTACAACACGCCTCACTACCGCGACGATTCTGGGCCGAAGCTGTGGTCCATGCATGTCGGATCCGCAACATGTTTTTTGCTCCACGCAATCAAGTAGTGTCTTCAGACGAACTCATGACCGGTACAAGGCCTAATTTGGCCTTTATTTGCGTTTCCGGATGCCTCGGTTGGTATCACGTCCCGAAACAGCGTCGGAAGAAGCTCAATACTTAGTCTGAAGCTGGAATTGTGATTTGCTGTCTATAAAATAGCCAATACCAACTTTGGGTCTCATCTGGCAACGTGGCTGCCATTTCTCGAAAGGTTACAGTTGTAGAGGAAAAATTCCCTGGCCCTCACGTCCCAGAAATCACTGAAGACTGACATGGTGCTCGTTTCGGAGGACACAGGAAATGAATCAGTGTCTATGTGGTATAATCGCGGTTACGATTATGTAACCGCGGGGGTGACTACTGTACACCCGCAAATAGTTTTACAGCGCGCACGCGCACGCCTGTAAGTATGCACTCGTGGACAGCTGGGCACGTGTACAGCGGGACACATGGGAGCGAGGAGCCCGGGCTTACCGTGTAAGCCACAATGTAGATACTGTAGTACGTTATGATAGACTATTTACTTGTATATTAAATGACAGGGCGACCGGCGGCGGAGGGAGAGAAGGACAAGCACGGGCTTGGTACCAGATCCTTCGCCGAAGGTCTAACCCCGTCCGCTAATTCTAAACGCGTTCTCTTGGCGCGAGTGCGTTAACTAGAAACTAACGCGGGCAGCGGTCGCGAACGTACGCGCGCGAGCTGGATCCGCCTCCGCCCGTCGGTGCTAGAACGCTAACTAGCGCCGCCCCGGGGCGTCGAGCTCGTCGAACCGCTCTACTGCGTACTGTGTTCGCGTCCGCTCCCCATCGCTCTACCACGCTACCACCGCCCGCGTTCTTTTCTGGTGTGTGTGGTTTTGTCCTTTCTCGCGTTCACAGGTCTTCGAAGAACCACAGCTAAAACCCCAACGCGACTGGGGGTTTATGCTACAGTCTGGAAGCGAAGGGAATTCTCTTGGGGGAAATACCCGGACACCAGCTCGTGGGACTGAGCTTCCGGGCACTTCGCCTGATGCTGATTACAGTAACAGTATTAGTGCTGGCACTTCCCATCCAACCTCTGAAGAAAAGTCAAGCAATTGATCCACTACCCAGAATCATCGGGAACCGATCAGAATGGACGTAGTGCACACGAGAATGGGACTGAGGGGCAGAACGACGACGAATCAAGATACCCACGCCGTGAGCGCAAACCTCCATCGTTTTATTCTCTGGGATCTGCCAGCAATTCCAGAGCATTAGCCATGATTAATAACACTGCAGCAACTACTGTTACGGTAAATGGATCCCTCTCGCAGGAGGACAGAGAAGAATGGCAAGTAGCAATTGACTCCGAGTTGGACTCTTTGCGACATCATGAAATTAGGGAAGTTCTGGAACAGGCAGAGGGAGTGAAGCTTTTGACGACTAGGTTTGTTTTTGTACGCAGACATGATGAGCATGGTAATGTCTGCCGCCATAAGGCTCGCCTAGTCGTTCGGGAATTTTTTCAAGGGAACGTAGAACAAACATTTGCACTTGTTGTTGGCTTTGCAACAGTACGCATGTGCCTTGCTGTTGCCGTACAGAGGAAATATGCCACTCACCAAAAGGACTTGCGAACAGCCTTTCTCGATGAGCAAATTGACACCGACATCTATATCATGGCTCCAGAAGGCGTGAGACTCTGCCAAGATGGTCTGGTGTTGAAGCTCAGACGAGGCCTTTATGGTCTTAACCAAGCACCCAGACTGTGCCAAGAGAATTGGAAGGAAGTAATGAGTAGGATGAGCTTCTCCGCTCTCAGGTCACAGGAATGCGTCTACCGTAGTGAAAATGTTTGGTTACTTCTTTACGTTGATGATATCATAGCTATGGGACCTGTATAATCAGAAGTCGTTTGCAGTCAAGAAGGAACTCAGCCGTCATCTCGATATCAAGGACTTTGGAACCTTGACATCATTCTTGAGAGTGGTCCTCACCCGGACCTCTGGAGGAGGTTGGCTGGCACAACGCCATTACATATCGAAGTGTTCGAGAGGTTTGGAACATCTACTTGGAAGTCCGTCAGTACTCCGATGTGTGAGAGTGCTCTGAAGGAATTTTCAGATCTCTCTAGCGACTCAGTGAACCGTCTGCAGTACCGAGAGCCTCTTGAATGCTTGTTGTTCATATCCACTAGGACAAGACCCGCTATTTCTGCAGCAGTTTCGCTCCTGTGTCGCTATGCGGCCAGTCCTTCTCAGTCACATTGGATCGCTCTGAAACGAGTACTAAGCTATTTATCAGTGTTGGGCGGGCATGCTTGAACCTTGTACGAGCAGCATGGTCTGTTGCATGTCCGTTGTACGCGGGGCATGTATAAAACATTTTACCCTTGCCCCACCCCTTGCCCCACCCCTTGCCCCACCACTTGCCCTACCCTGCCCCACCGCTTGCCCTATCCCTTATTCATACTGTAGGATACTCACTCAAAGTATCGAGACGGCGAGTGTCAAAGTATCGCCTCAGCCCATACTGCTTCACGCTCGATCTACCCTCATCAGTATCAATCTCTGCGGTCCAATGTCTACTTCTGACTGCTGCGATTCACAATGCTGTCTCAATGGAGCACAAATCGTTGGCGGATCTCATCGGTGTGTGTATTGCAAGCTGATTATTCACGCAACATGCGGGCAACCTACACCAGAGGCTGTAAGGAAAGTATTTGCTCCGAACGCACCCGGAGAGGGCTCAGGTTCTGTCCGAATATGCACGGCATGTTCCCAAGCTAGATCGTGCAACGAGGGGGTGTCGGAAAGCCAGGTTACTCCTGCCAATCGACGCTCTGACAATGCCTCACGGTTTGGATCTAGATCAGTAACAAGCAAACCAGTAGAACATGATGTTAATTTCCCGACTGTGATCGACACCGGAAGCTCCTCCCACGTACCTTCTCAACCAAGTGTCTGAATATTGCCTGAGAACGATGTTATTTACGAGAACGGTCAACTACCTTACCATCAAATGAAATAACGGTCTATATCTGCGGATAGGCGTTTTTCTGTCCATGAGGACAATGAAGGGGATGATTGGCCTGAGAATAACGACGCAATGGCAGCGTGCTTGTCGAGACTAGTAAGATGGAAACCGGAGCGTAGAACCGCTTCGTTTTGGGGTTTTTATGAACCGATACAAGAGGATGACGGTACGATTTTGGCCGACGTAGTAGTTTGTGCACTCTGTTCTGTACATTCATCCCAATCTGCAGCAACGTTATGCAAACAAACCAAAGGGGATAAACGTGGACGCAAAGGCATAATTAAATGCGGCAAGAAACAAGGTGCAAAGTCGGCACGGCGGCATGTTGAGAAATCGCATTCTAGACTTCTGCGCATGATTGAAAACGCCGTGGGTAGGGCAAAAAGCAGCACGAGAGACTCAGAAAAGAATGCCCGGGAGAAGCCACATACTTCCGTGTCTTCCATGCTGAAAGCTCACCGAAAATTTTCGGAAGCCAGCCCTGCGCAAAACAATTTGAACGAAGGTTGATTTGCTGGATTGGCAAAGAGAACCTACAGCTTAGATTAGTCCAATCGCCTTGGTTTAAGTTATACACGTCTGGTTTGGACTCGCGCGTAACGATGCCGGGGCGGAAAAAACTCTCAACTGCACTGCTACCAGAATTAACTCGAAACGTTAGGGAGCAGTACGTCAATACATTTTTGGAAAACATGGACAGCTGTTAACTTACTTTTGATTTCTGGATGTCAAGGGGATATGAAGACGTCTTTGATGTATTTTGTCACTTTCTTGACGATGAATTTAACCAAAAGCATGTTCATCTCTGCTTGTTTCAGTGCGAAAGTACAGAAGGACAGCAACTGGCGATCAATTCTGGAGCCCAGCTTTCGCAGTTTCCCATCAAAGAAAAAGTGATGGCTCATGTCAAAGATGGCGGCGGCAACTCGCGAAGATGCACTCAGGTTGTTAGGGGAAGATTTATGCACCCCATAATTGGTTCTATTGGTACACTCCACTCCGTACAAAGTCCGCTTTGTCATGGTTGTAGTATCGCTGTCCAGGTTATTACAGTACCAGAAAGCTGTCGAGCTGTGTTTTTCGTCTCAGGCGGGCATTGAGCTGCGTCGAAGAGTGCCAAGTGAAGACGATTAGCTTGTGGCACAGGCTCTTCTTGAGGTTATGAAACCCGTAATGGACATGGTCGTGCTACACCAGCGCCGAGATTTTTGGCTTTTATCGGATGCTGTGGCCAAGGTGCTACAGCTTAACATTATGATGGAACGCAAAATTAAAACGCTTCGAAATGGGGGAGGTCCTTTGCCTTTAAGTGACGTGAAGGGAACATATGAACAGGAGCTCCGCTATATGAAGCATGCTATGTGTGAAGCCGTAACAGTCGGTCTGTGCCCCATCACTGACTGTTTCCATTCATTCGAGGAAAGCAAGGCGCATATGATATTGTCGTTGTGCCTTGATCCACGCCACAAGCACCTTGGACTTGTTCGTGAAATACTTGGGGAGGACTTGCAACTTTGTCGGCATTTGATTGAAGAGGATGATCAGAAGATTCTGATCCCTATGATTTTAAATTCAAAAGAGAGCAAACGATTGAGCCGGCGACAATCATTGACACGCATGGATATAACATCACAGACGAATGCAAGAACAATGAGCTATGGCTTCGGATTGTTTGATGAGACGCAAACTATCTCTTGCTTAGGTCTTGCCAAGGAAGAACTCGCTAGGTTCCGTTCCGAACCGTACAGTGGACGTGGGGACATTTCAGGTACAAAGGAAAGCACCAGAGCCGCGCTGAGATGGTTAAAGGATTGCTCAGGACGCTTTCCGCGTGTGGCAGAAGTTGCCAGACATACCCTTGGCATCCCTCCATTCCAAATGGATAACGAAAGAGCATTCAGTCTCGCCGGTGTACTATCACAGCTGCGGAGAAACAGGGCTAAGGTAGAGCTGATGGAAAATCTGATGCAGATATCACTGAACTATCCTGATGAAGCTCCAGGATCAATGTTTAAAATTGAAGAGGACTTTGCAGACGATGGAGTTAAGTTGGAGGAGGAATTGAATGAGATCAAGGATATCGATGTAGATAATGAGAGTACTTTCCTTTGACTACCACGACCATGACCAACCGCGACCCCACTCCATTCAACGATGGTTCATTTGTTCCAATATCCAATCTTATTGTTAGCCCTTATACAAACCGACGAAAGGTCCATGCCTTGTGCCTTGCCCATTTTTGAGCCCCTTGCCCCTTTCCTTGGACCCTTGTTGAGCCCCATGCCTTTTTGGTTGCCCCACAGGGCATGCCCTTGCCCGCAGCAAGGGGCCTTGACCCTTGTCAGAGGGCAAGGGTCAAGTCAAGCTTGCCCCTTGCTGCCGCAGCAAGGTCAACGATATGCCCTACCTTTGTCCTTTGCCCCTCGAGGCAAGGGGTAGACCCCATGCCCGCCCAACACTGGTATCGACAGGGGACCAGAGAATACGCACTAGAACTATACGTATCAAGTGAAGTCTTGATGGCGTACTCTGATGCCGACTGGGCTGGGGACCGATTTGAGGAGCATCCTCCAGCCTTGTCTGCATGCGCGCCCATAAGGTATTGAATGCCCACTGGGAGCGGTGCTTGGTACCCGCTCAACCGACGAGGACCGGGACGGCCCCGAGGACCGTCCACTCCGTATTTATTGGGTTCTGAGCGAGTACTGCCCCGTCCCGGACCGGAGTCTTCCACAGGGGTTCCGGTCGGGTTCATCTTGTCTTCTCGCTTGAACCGGGGGTTGATACGTGTTTTCGACTTGTCCACGTACTGAATCGGATGTCCTCTTTCCTGAGCTCGACGGTGAGAGTCTAGAAACCCCAGAACTCCTCCAGAATAGTACCAACAATGTGGTACAACCGTAGGGTAGCTAAACCGAAAGCTGAAACGGACAGACTGTACCTACGATGAGGGAGCCTGGGGGACCGCTACACTGGAGCGTCAGGTAGAATGATCCGGAACGGTAGGAAGCACTAGACAAGGGAGTTACAATGCACTGGACACGCGCAGTCGTACTGGGGTGTAGAGCAGTACGACCTGTGGCCAGCTGGAAACCTAAATGACTCATAAGTCATAGTCGTACCGACCTTCTCTGTACGGTTAAGTATACTTAACCGTACGGAGAAAGGTACACGGTAGGAAGTTATTGGAGGCGTGCTTGCCTCAGGTTACCTCCAGCCCGGAGCCTCTCTATCTTATACCCCCTAGTGAGGCGATGGCACCGGACGGACCACAGTAGCTGTACTTAGTTTATCCAGCTTACTGTAGCTTACAGTAACTAGAATTAAACTACTGTACTGACCCACCGATCGGTCGCCCACCACGTGTACACCTGCACTAGCTGGTGCCACTAACTACAAGTGGGTGCCCACGTGGCCACCTATACACGTCATGGCCACGTATGTAACGTATCGGTTAACATCTTGCTACTGTAGCCGGGCGGGACTCCCGACGCCCGCCCGGTACGGTAGTGGTCATAACAATTGCACTACAAGGTGTTAGGGCATAGGAGCGTGGGGGAAAGTTGAGGGTGGTGACAGCATGGCGGGTGCGGAGCGAGCCGGCCGGGAGATGGCGATTAGTAGCGGGAGATGGCGATTGGTAGCGGGAGAGGACCTGGGGGGTCGCATCAAGTCACGAGCTCCGGGATATGGAGCTCGGGTATTGTAGAAAAGAGTGCGGTTTCGCAAGAGGTCCTGGAGACGGGGAGGAGAAGGAGTACGCGGGCGTGGCAGTGGACGGGTTGGGGGCTCAAGGGGGTCGACGACTTCCACTCGCGGATCGAAGTGGTGCGGAGGCAGGCCGCCAGATAAAATGCTCGAAAAGAGGATGAGAGACACAACGAAGCCGAGCTTGGATGAAACAAAAGACCTGCGATGGCTTCTTTGAAATTAGCTCGCCGGGGAGCATGCGCGCATGGGGTCAGAGACGGGTAGAGCGCAGGATATCAACAACAAGGTGCGGAAAAGCAACCAACACGGTCAAAAATGAGCGATGAGGGCAGACGGAAGCTGTGCTTCATCTAGAAAAAGACGTATATGCCAGTGTTGGACGTGAAGACGGAGTCGCGAATCAGGGGTGTGGTAACCGGACAAAAGGGAGACATGGGATCTCAAGCGGTGCCGTGAGTATGTGGAAAGGTTAGGACAATGTGAGTCGTGGTGACGGGAGCACAAGTCAAGACTGCTACAAAAAGACGAAAGCATTGAGGGCACAGCATTGCGATGAGGGCGGAATGTAGGCATGTGGGACGTAGAGAGGCAGCTCACACATGATACTGAGATAGAAGAGTCTTTTTTCCCCTCTACCGTCCATTTGAAGAGGAAAACTTGCTTGACTCGGCGTGCGTATTGCGCACGGAGCCCAGCGGGCACTTGTTCTAATATTTATAACTGTGAGAGATAAGTGTTGCGTAATGCCAAAATTGTAAGAAAATTTGTGCGTGAGGAATGCGCTTGTGCGAAATTGCGAATACTTGAAAATAGAGTATTTACGGAATCAAAATATGGTGAATGAATTTCGTTTTTCTCTCAATACCTGTCCACGTGTGAAAGCCAATTGTGAAATTCACAAATGAAGCCTGGCGAACAATCGTGAAATATGGTTCGTTTGTGAAGTCGTTTCACAAACACAGCTGGCGGGAAACTAATTGCAAGCACATCAAAACCAGCACACGCCAAAAAACACATCAGCCTCTGCTCCCCTCGCGCCATGGCTACTGTTGTTTCCCCTGAGGACGTTCCAGGGACCCCCGAGAAGTCACCAGGAGGGACGCCTGTTTCCACCCCTACAGACATTCGTCGTCGAGAGTCCAAGCCGGGTCGCAAGTCCAAATTAACGGGCACAGAAGATCTAATTATCGCGCAAAAAGTCTTCGCCTCCGAGGCACGTGTAGCCCCGCATGGAGAGACGCTCTCCTGCTTCGAGACCGCGGCTCTGAAAGCCAACGCAAACCCAAATCTCGCACACAAAGTCACGGGAAAACACATTCAAGACAGATTCAAGGAGCTGCTCGACCAGTACGCCAAGCGCGATGGGCAAGACAGTGTTCGTTCTGGTGTTGGAAGTGAGAAAGGGCAGCTCGATGTGCTAATGAGGGACGTTCTAGAAGCAAAGGGGGACCTTGGGGCCCGAAAGGATGGAGATATGAAGGAACGTGCTGATCAGGAGCGCTAGAAGATCGCTGCAGGACAAGATTTAGTGCTCAATGCACTGCGTGGTAAAAAAGACGTGAACAGAAGATGAGTTCGGACGAGGAGAGCCCTTCGAAAAAACGACGCTTGGCTGTGGGTGATGGTATGCAATCCATAGGGCTCGCACTTCGCGAATCAGAAGCGGCCAGATTTGACATGGAGCAAAAGAAGTTAGACTTTGCGCGCGAGAAAGCTACACATGAATTGGACCAGCGCGAGAAGGACCGCAAGGAAAGGGCTGAAGAACGCGCGCAGCGCGCAACCGAGCTCGCAGCTTATCGCGACTCCATGAGCGGCATGATGGAGCAAACAGGGAAGCAAATGCAATCCGTACTTTCTTGGTAACGACGCTCCACTCGCAGCAGCAAACAAAGAAAACGAACGAGTAACCAGAGTATTCAGCGAGTAAACGTTTCTCCAGTATCAAAACGCCCCACATACTACCTACTCCCGCGCTTGACCTCGTCGACCGGCATTACGTACCGCAACCGCTGCTCCCACGTCTGGTTGATCACGAGCCCATCGCATGCCAACCTCATAGCCCTCCTCACGCCGTTGCCTCCACGAGCACAGCCGCCACGCTCACCGCAGCCCAGTGTAGTGCAATATGGGGCTCTACAGGTGGTGAAAAGAAAGGAAAATATTTGGATATGAAAAGTAGTCCGGGTTGGGGGACACACGTGTGAATAATTGCACAGTTTTAATTTTTAATTATTATATTTTATTTAGTTAATTAGTTAGCATTAATTTTGTTGACATTAGATTAGATCTAGGATCTAGTGCCGCGAGCTACTGTAGTGGCTCCGGCGGGGCGATATATACCTTAGCCCTCTGACCACCAAGTCAGTAAAGGTAACCCGAGTTGCCAGAGTTGAATATCGCCTTGGTCGAAGTCCGTCTTTCCCAAGACGCTCCCTTTTACCACAGATTACGTTATCCTTTGCGCTCGGGGGTTCCCTTTCCTTTTCCTTTATTTCACCTATCCATTTCTATTTCTATCTCTATTTCTATTCCCTTATCTTGTGTTGGTTCCACAGTGCCTGATTGCGATCCGCATTGTGACGACTGGAGTCATCGGGCTCTTGTGTTGGTTCTTTTGTTTGTTGTTGGTGCAATCGGCTTTGGTTGCGACCGGACCGGTGTAGGTGTCTTAGCCATCGGGCGACACGTGGGTGTAGCGCTGCTACTTGTTTACGTCCACCGACGGAGGCTGTTGCGACGACGTCTCCCTCGAAGGTCCTGTTGTGTATACAGGACAGTGTTGGTTCCATCGGATACAGGTTGCGACCGTTCCGGTGTCGGTACTTCGCCATCGGGCAGTACGGAGGTGTAGCGGTGCTACGTGTTTGCTAATTCCCGTCGGGCTGCGTTGCGACGCCCCCGTGGAAGACCTTGTCAAGGGTATAAGGTGTATCAAGCGCTCAGCGAGCATTGGCCTTACGACCCATCTGGCCTGGCTTCTTAATCACCGCCCGGAACTCGCCGAGCAACTGCCTGTACAAGACTCTACCACCATTCGTCCCGGGCCGGGCATCTTCCTTTTGCCCCCCCTATCCGGGACTTGAGCTACTGTGGGCCGCAAACCCACTTAAAGGGAAAGGGAGAATCGGACACTCCGTAGGGCTGTGCCGTCGGCAACTCTTGTTGGTTGTTGTTTGTTGGTTGTGTTGTTGCTGGACCGTTGGACCCTGGTTCCGACCTGATAGGCACATTGCACTACACCTAACCTTTACCAGTGTCACAGACTCACCCTCGTGGTACGGCCAGTACACGAACGGCCCAAACAACACCCTGCCTTCACCCCAGCCGTGCACGTCCACATCGCCTCTACACGCCCCATTGTTCAGGAACGACAGACGCCTCCCCTCCACGTCATAAAGCACGCCCCTCACACCCCCTTCGCGCATCTGCCTCCATGGAGGCAGTAAGCGAGCCTCTCTTCCGCGAGCGGCAATCTTCCAAATCAATCGAGGCTCCACGATGAACATTTTTCGGCCGTGGCGAAGCGAAAAGCGTACGGCATGGCGACGCCAACGTCGATCCGGTTGTCTTACATGCGGTCGATTCGCAAACGGCGGAACGCCGACGTCACGGACACGTATTGGTCCCCCATTCCATAGGGGCGGTGTCCCCCAAAGGGGGGGAGAAGCCCTCTGGCGCTGCACTCTGTGGCTCAGGCATCATCCCGGTCGATCATGTACTCCTCAAGGGCAGGAGGCGCGCAGTGAAAATATTGCCAAATAGCATTTGAGTGAAGGCAGTTACGGGCGTTGGTGAGAAGAACAGCTGCGATATACAACATCCCCACCGCGCTTTCCTTCAATTTCATCATACGCTTGAAGTCCACAAACGTCCAGTACCTCTTAATTTCTCTAAAATATCACCCAACCGTCACGCGAGACTTCGACATGGCCATGTTAAAGGCTCTTTGTCCTGGTGTGAGATTAGATCCCGAAAAGGGCACGAACAAAAATACTTTTGAGCTGTAACCAGAGTCCCCATAGGCCACAAACTGCCGGTTAAGATGGAAAAAGGCTTCTTGTAGTGTACAGTCAAGCCCGCTTTGCATATACATAGTCCAATCGTGACGCCGGCCCTCTAAAGGACCAGACAGATGCATAGCGAAACCGCACGGTGTAGTTAAGGCCTGAAATTTGATAGCGTGTTTCCGTTTATGCCCGCTATAAGCAACACGCTGATCGATATCCAGGCCACTTGGTCGAGCTACAGCCAAGTGCGTTCCATCGATGAATGCAACAACATTCTCAAGCGCCTGACTTTTAATACCCACAGCTTCTGCATACTCCTCGAAACGAGTTTGCCAAAAGGGCTTGTGTAGATTGCCCATGACTAGATCAACACGCACCGACACGAATTGAAAAAGCCCCTCCCAAAATATTTCTGACAGATGCGGTGTGTGCAGAGCAAAAAGTCTTTCGAGGTCTCTCCATCTGTGCGGCGAAGCAAGACGGCGCAGAATGACGCAAGTTACTAACAATGGGCTTGTTCCGTAGCGGTTCCGGCGTGTCCGAAATTGTCCTGCTGGCCACGCCACGTATTGCACAATTCGAATGATATCGGTTCGCTTGAATCGGAACAGGGCCAGCAACACATCGTCAGAGAAGTTGTCAAATCGATGATCAACAAAGGAGGTCAAGCTGATCTCGCGTGAACGACACACTTGCTTCTCGCGATCATTGCAGATGCTGTGTAGTGTGAGCAGTAAACCGGCTAACTTGAAGTTTGATGACAGGGCGGAGCTTAGGTCTAAGTTCTTTTTCTTGAAGATAGAGGGTAGCAGGGAAGTACATCCGGCAATGCGCGAGCAAACGGCCTGGGGGTTGTGGTCCTTTTGTCGTCCGAGGGACATGGCGGTTTGGGGAGCTGTGGGTTGGGCTGCAAAATTGGGCTACGTGATAATACTCATGTGATGGTGCTTGATGCTTGGCGTAAACACTTCTCGGTATATCTTCAATTTGTGAAATTCAGAAATGCCAATGTTACTTATCATACCTCTATTTGTCACAATCATTTGTGAAATTCTTGCTGCGTAAACCTTAAAATAGCCATTTCTATTTCTGCCAAGCTTGTGGCGTAAATCTACAAATGTGTCTATGCTACTGGCAAAAATTAGCTTCAAGAAAATCGCATACTGTAGGCCGGCCTTTTCTTTTGAACACCTTTATATGTATGCATCAACGAGTTCGGTTTCACTAGTTTCTATCCGACCGGAGCTTGTCCGCATATGAAGACAGCTCTTTTTTGCAGAAATGTATAAATTAAATTGAACATTCAAGAAGCTACCTTGAGCACTATTTATTTAACTTGCTTCTTTTCGACAAAAGCATCTGGCAAAACATCGGTATAGCAGCTTTGAATGCGCAGAAAGCTTGTGAATATAATGCAGATTGAGTACCAAATTGCCTTTTGGAACTGGCGTTTTTGGTTTCGAAGTTATTTGACATGCGGTTTTAGGATGGCTTAAAAAAGCTTCTTTTCCAGACATATCTAAAAACGACCACGGAGAACATGCAATTCTCACAAAGTTCTTTCTGGCCCCAAGTCAGAAGTCAAGCACGGTGGCGGGGGTATCGTTTTCTTTCTTGTCGGGGAAGCGAAAGTCAAGAATAAAATAGGTCGAATACTGTACTCATGTGAGGCGAAAGTCCTCACATGAGTACGTGTGTCACTCAGACACTAGAATCGACAAGCAAATGCTTTTCCTGTGGTGATGGCCTTCTGGTTTAAAAAAACAGAAGGGAAATCGCGAGTTTGGTTTTTTTGATAAAATAAATTAACCTTTGTCCTCGAGGACTAACGGTCCGATACACTAGGAAGTCTCCCATGCGCTCTTCCTCGCACGACCACGGTCTCGTTTATTGCACGTGCAGGCCCCTCTGGTGGGATTAACACAACAGTTTTGTAATTGACATTGGAAACAGTCTTCTGAATCTAGACTTATAAGAGTTCCCTCTGGAAAGACACTACCCTTCAAGGGAAGTCAAAGAGCAGCGGTGCATGGTGATTTATCGCAAAACAATTCTCCTTTCATGGACGACACATAAAACCACTCGCCTATGGCATTGGGACAACGGACACGTATCCGATTGTCTAGTTCCCCAAATTCATCTACGGGGCCCTAATACAAGGGAAATCGACACAATCATGATGACAACTTCTCGCAATCGCACGGGCTCCATATTGTGGAGTCCACACTGTTGCAAGGTTCCGTTCAATGTCTACGGCGAAACACAGCACTTTGCTAAAAAAGTCGGTCGGAACTTGTAGTGCGCTGTCTGCTCATATGGCCACCAGCAATGAAACTATTCATTGGATGTCCACGGCGCAAAACTTAGAACGAACGTAGTCACAGGAGAACCGCCCTGTTGGAAGACTCCCTGTGCATTGAACACAGTATATAGCGGATACACTGCAGGGCGACCGGAGAGCCTGAAGCAAGAAGGGCGAAGTCCTTGGTTTAACCGAGATGAAAGTGAACGCATGTCGAAACCCTTCGGACAAATTCGGAAGTGTTTGTGTTGCAGACTGTTGAAGTACCGCACCACAGGGTGAAACAGCGGCTGCTTCACAAGCTGATAAGGACACGGATAGTGAGTAACGTGTAGCAGTCTCACGCTTTTGTTGGCACGACGTGAAGGGTCAATGCTATATCTATGAAGGCGGGAAATATTGCCTACAAAGTCATATGGGCTGCGGATGGACTGGCCCTTTTGCTGATACAGCAGTATCAGAGGACGCGTTGGAGCAAAACAGCCATGCTACGGCATTTAACATCAGAGATGTGCCATGCCAGATGAATACCATATCAGTGCCTGGACAAGGATTTCGAACACACTGCAGCGCTGTTGTTCATCATCCCAAGGGTGGAATCGAAAAGGTGGCGATTAAGCCGGACAAGACAATGAAAACGCCTCGGCTCGCGCCGTAAAACTTGTAGAAATTGCGATCGGATTTGAACGAAATGGTTGGAAGAAGGATACTCTTGGTTGGAATCTGGTAAAACGCAGAAGAACAAGTTTAGTATCAATCTCGTTCCTCCTGCTGTTTGAAATACTGCCCTGTCTGTAGAAGATATAATCAAGTTTAACGAGGCTTCACAGCGGACACAGGCCCTGCGCCATAGGCCAACAGAGCTAAATGTACCGCGACTAAATCACTGCCCTGCGGGAGCCTTTTGCAAACATCTGGGGGGCGTGGTGATGTTTGGAGGCGGTGGCTCCATTTGAACAATCAGGAGTTAGTAGATGACTCCCAAGGGTTGTGATGATCTGTGTTTTCACATGGTTTCCACTGGTGTGCCCTTGGCAATGTATGGACGAGGTGTTTTGCAGCTCATGCAAAAAGCGCACTCGGGACTGTCATGAGTAGAAGAGTTTGCTAAGAGGATTTTTTTTCAGCTTTAGGAATCGTGATGAACAAAGCCCTGAAGCCTTACAGCTGAACCCATAACAGGGTTTGTGGCAGAAACGCCCTACAATTGCGTGTTGCTGGTCCCAGTGGGACCGGGACAATCTGGCAGAAATGAACTTACCGATCATTCGTGGTATTGAAGTCCTGCTGTACGAGAGGCATTAAATATTAAAATCTAGCAGTGATTAACCACAGAATTCATTTTAAAAATCATTGCGAGCCAGTCGAACGAGAGGAAGCATTAGGTGAGGATGCATGTCCCCTGGAGTGTCAATCCTAGTGACTGGAGTGGAGACGGATACTACAGGACATTGTTGTGTGCTCGAGTCAATGTTCAAGATAGGTGAAACGGAGACAGGCCTAATGCCCTATTGAATCTGTTTGCGGGAGTCTGCGCCTTCATAGTGCTGTGGCTCCGCCGCTGGATTCTGATGAAAGGAGACGTGGCGAGAAGGACCGCATTTTGTGAATAAGCAAAGCACGTCACAGGTGAAAGCGAATCAAGTTGTATTTGGGAGCAAGAGCAGCGAGGCCTGGGGCCTCCTGTGTGCCGCTGGATGTTTCGCAGTGGATAAAATTTAATTGTTATTGGAGGACCCAGAATTGTGTCTAATCGAATGTTATTGTGAATGCGAAGGGGAGGGTTTTGCTGCCCGGAAAATGGGAAAGGGGCCGTCCTATTTGCATTCTTGTGATGATTTTCTTTACTTTTCATTTGAAAAGTTTGACTTGGCCGAATAAATTGGGTGCTCGCGCACGTATTTGCGAGAGACGCCAAAGCAGCCAGTCAAAAAAACGAAAAAATCCCACCGACCGACTGAAACCAGACGTACTCTCACCACCCACCAGTCCCATTGAAGCAAACCCGTAAAACCCGAAAATTTTACAAGTCTTTTTTCATGCTGCAACGAAAACGCCTTCCTCCATCCCCAAACAACCGCCTTCACAGCCCCCTCCTTGTGCAATATAAAGCGCCTCTCCACCTTGCTTCTCAGACGAGGTTTCCCGCCCCCCCCCCCCCCCCCCCCCCCCCCGCTCTCCGCATGTCGCTGACCGACACCCCCGTCGTCCACTCACCTCATTCTCATCGCCCCCCATCATGACTACCGCCACTAAGCGAGCACGCCCCATCCCAGCTATTGAGTCCTCGGATGAGGATGATGAACTTCCTTTAATTAATCGTCGCGTGTCGAAGAAGCCACGTGTTTCACTAAGTTCTGCAAGCGCGTCGAATTCTACTAGTGCACAAACGAAGTCTCGTTTGAAGCAACGCTCCTCTTCTGATCGTGTCCTCGCTGATGCCAGGAGACAACGTCGTCAAAACGGCACCACTACCGTTGTTCGCCCAAATCCTGCTGCCGCCAAAGGGAGACGGGCGAAGAAAGAAGAGGCCAAACTAGAACCAATTCCAGTCGAAGAAAAAAAACCAAAGCGGGAAGGTCAATCCTCCAGCAGCGATCAAGGAAAAGATAATGGTGGGTATCGATGGTGGGATGAAGGTGAGGGAGAAAGAAATTCTGGTATCAAGTGGACTACCCTGTTACACAATGCTGTTATTTTTCCTCCAGAATATGAACCGCATGGGATACCGCTTCTCTATAACGGTAAAGCTGTTGAGCTTTCTGCAGAATCAGAAGAGATTGCCACTTTTTATGCTGCAAAGCTCGCAACTGACTACGTGCAGAAACCTACGTTTCAGCGAAACTTCTTCGACGACTTCCGCCATTCTCTACGTTCGACCAGTGCGCATCGTATCATTAAGAAGCTTGAACTCTGTGACTTCTCTCGTATCCATGCCCATCTAGAGAAAAAGAAGCAGGAGAAGAAAGACATTCCAGCCGCAGAAAAAAAGAAGCTTCGCGAGGAGGAAGCGGTGCGGTGCAAAAAATATACCGTAGCATTGGTCGATGGGCGGGAGGAGAAAGTCGGCAACTTTCGTGTTGAACCTCCAGGCCTCTTTTTGGGACGTGGGGAGCATCCCAAAATGGGCAAAGTCAAGTCTCGTATATATCCTGAAGATATCACGATCAATGTAGGCCATGATGCAGAAATTCCTCCCTGTCCCTTGGAAGGGCATAAGTGGGGGAAGATTATCCACAAAAGAGATGTGACTTGGCTTTGCTTCTGGAAGGATACGATCACCGGTGGTTCCAAGTATGTATGGCTTGCCGCGGGATCCGCATTCAAGGGTATGTCAGACCATGCCAAGTTCGAAAAGGCCCGTCGTCTCTCTCAGTACATCGAACAGATTCGGCGAGACTACCGACAAGGCTGGAAGGCAAAGGGGAAGGAACCCAAACAGCGAGCCACAGCCATGTATCTCATCGATAAGCTTGCGCTTCGAGTGGGAAACGAGAAGGGAGAGGATGAAGCAGACACAGTAGGTTGCTGCTCACTACGCGTTGAACACATCAAGTTTGTGCCACCGAGGACCATAGAGCTGGACTTTTTGGGCAAGGACAGCATCCGTTACTTCAATTCCGTTCAGGTTGAAAAGGAAGTCTACGAGAACCTGAAATTATTTTGTCGAAACAAAAAACCCGGGGAAGATATCTTTCATCGTCTCACAGTGACCGGTCTCAATGATTATCTGAAATCACTTATGGATGGCCTAAGTGCCAAGGTTTTCCGTACTTACAACGCGTCGGTTACGTTAGACAATCTCATTTCGAATACACCCGCTCGCTCAGATCTTCTCGAGAAGATTGTGTTCTACAATCAACAAAACAAGGAAGTCGCCATTTTGTGTAATCATCAGAGAGCTCTTCCCAAGGCGCATGGGTCTCAAATGGAGAAAATGGACAAAAAAGTTGTCGATACCCAGCAGTGGTTGACCGAGTTGAAACGTGGCCGGAATAAAATCAACAAGTCGAAAGGGTCGATTGATTCGGTTGATCTCATCCAATGGATGCCTGAAAAGCCGGTATTTACGGAAGACATGGATGATAAGGAGCGCGCTGCCGAACGAAAACGTGCAGCCGCCGCCCCGAGGGTGAAAACCGCGCGCGTGAAAAAACTCCCTCAGATTGAGACAGCAATTAAATCTGTTTCGGAAAGACTTGCAAAGTTGAAAGCAGACATGCAAGTGAAGGAGGATATGAAGACCGTGGCACTTGGGACTTCCAAGATTAACTATCTTGACCCCCGGATCACTGTCGCCTGGTGTAAGAAGCGCGAAGTGCCTATCGAGCGGATCTTTGCTAAGACTCTTTTAGTGAAGTTTGCCTGGGCCATGGAAACGTCTGAGGACTTCCGTTTCTGACAACTTGGCGATCCTAAAATTAATCTTTGAACATAGCCACCTCTACCGCGGGTGTTTCCCGGAGACTTTGATGTTGGTCTGCCACGCATCCCCACCAAGGTAGGCACACGATGCCCCCATGCTTAGCAATTATTCACTGACTTCCGTAGGCGAACGTAGCTCGACTCACCTCACCAGCGAGGGTAAACACATTTTGATTTCTAGCGGTACTGGTCAGTGCACCCTCTTGTACTGCATGCTTTGTTGTGTTATAAACTTGCGCAAACCGTACGAGAATTTTGAATCACTTTGCAAGGAAAACTGCCATTCGGGCAATAGCTACAAAAGCTTGAAATGAAGTGCCACAACTCTTGATGCGGCATCTGGTATGAAAGAGTATTTATGCTAAATCGTTCTCCTTGGTAGTTCACCGCGGATCCTCCGACGCATGTTCAATTATGAAGATGTGGCTAGATTTTGTACCACGGCTGGTCAAGTTGCTCGTTTCAACTCATATACACCGACATATACCGGAAGAAGAAAGCATGAGCCTCTAAGTAAGCTCACTCTGCACAAAGCATACGATTCATCGATTCATGTCTCCAGCGTCGGCACAAGAGTGTTCCACACTGAAACCCGTCATTGTGCAAAAATAGCCCGATGATACTCACGGAATACATCTCCTGACACGAACACTCTCCACTTCAGCAAAGTGAGAACCTCACTCTCAAGCTGGGCTACAGAGTCTACACAAAGATTTTCAAACATGAAAAGAAAGTCCGCATTGAAAATCCGTTCATCCATAGAGAATTTTGACGCCAGAATGACACAGGTGGGAAGGAGCATCTTCACGGAGTCGGTGGTTAAGGCTGCACCAGCCTTCTGAACGCGATCCAAGAGCACTAAAGCTACAACTACAATTTCTGGCGATATAAAGTGTGCGTTAAGAGCAGTCGCTAACCATTGCTCCAGTTCGTCCTCATCGTCTTGCATTCTGTCAAGCGTGGTTTTGTCTTCTTCTAATTCATCATTGTGGTGGCAAACGACCATCAAAAGGTAGCAAACTCTCTCCAGCGACGAGAGAGGGCCAGAGGGTGGTAGTAGTTCGACGTCATGAAAATCTGGGGTTTCCGAGAATGCCGGATAGCACCGGACAAAGTTGGGTGTTGTCTCCGGTGCGTGGTGCTGGCGTAACCTCCTGCGTTTTCGAAAAACCTCTTCATCCGGGTAGACCTCAGCGATTGCTCGAAGAGCCATGGGATTCGCAATTAGCTGTGAAAGAAGTCGGCGGCGGGTGTCACTTTCCTGAGCGAGACACGTAAGGGCGGCGGAGGTAGCTGCAAGATCAAGAAAAGCAGATCGATCTCCATGAATACAACATGTTTCAAATCGAAGGAAGACATAAACAAACCGCTTGCTACTGATGAGGAACGTTACCACTCAACGGTCGCGCGGAAAATTCGGCAGTAGCTTCTTAAATGGAGGCTTTGAAACAGACACGAAACCAATCACCGACTCGTGCGGAGGAGCAAGCAGGAGCTCGAGCGTCCGAGGGGTTGATCAGGCGCCGAAGGCCCTTCCCGGAATGCAAACCGCATTCGTGCGTGTCCCGTCAGGACACTCACGAAATAGAAAATTGAAAACTGACCCTTGCTTAGGTATCGACATGCTGCTAGTCTGAAGGCGGCCACCTCGCACGTCGTGAGCACCGGCGCGCATGCTGTGCAAACCGGCTTCCGGGGCCCGCAATTGCTGGTACCGCATTCATGTCTCAGCTCGTTGTGACCATCCTATAATTGTATACGGCAAGACCGACGAGACCACATGCAAAGCTTTAGACCATGAAAACGATATTTGCGAGAAGAATGAGTTTTCGCGGGAAGACCGTTTCAAAGGAGTGTCCACACGGTTGCAAGCCGTTGAAACCTCATCACTGATGAAAACCCATCAACAAGATGGGCGACAGTTCAGTTGCCCCACTGCATGATGAAAGCGGGTAACTCAAAGCGCATAGAATACCGGGGCTGTGTAGTGCCAAGTTTTTGTGTACGTAAGTGACCGGCGCCGTGTCCATCGCGATTGGTCGTGACCAGACGATGGTGCTACACCGGCGCAACCACAGCCAGCGTGTCGCAAGTCCAAAAATGCTACTTGTGGCAGCGCCTAGAGTTACACGGGCATATTGCTTTCAGGGGCGTCAAATCTTCTACAAGGTCTCGAAAGAAGTGTCAACAAGAATCGTGATCGTCCTGCTTTGCCGGACAGGGCGGGGACACGTGCCTGGTGGAATGGCTAGTATTGCTCGGCGCGGATTCGCTTCTTCGAAGGCTCGAGGGGGGCGTCGTGTTGAGTATTCTGTAGGTCATCCCCAAACTCGGCGGCACGAACGGCGAGATCGCAAGCGGAGCGTTCCACCTTAGAGATGCTATTCGCAAGCGTTTTGAGTTTAGAGGGGTAGTCCCTTCCGAGACCCCGGGCATACTTGTGCAAGCCCTTGAACGCAAGATCGATATGATTCATGAGTACCCAGACGTCGCGCACGGCGTTACGATCAGCCCTCGCGGCGGCGGCGATGGCGACGCGCATGAGCTCGCCCGTGAGATCTGCGACGCCGAGGACGTAGTCTGCATTGTCGAGGACGAAGACGTTTTCGGCGACGTCACTCATGTTGGTTCGATGTTCGGTGTAGGCGGCTCGAATCTCGCTCTGAATGTGGTCGGCGGCGAGGAGGGTGCCGTCGGAGAGAAAGGCGTGGAAGGTGCGGGCCTCGATGTACTCCTGCAGGCCGGGGGAGTAGGCACGGTGGAAGCGGGCAGCGGAGTCGCAGTCCAGCTCGGAGACTATGCGTGAGGCAATGACTTTGCGGAGGGCGGCGAGCGAGGCAGCGGCCGAAGAGAGGATGGCGGGTTTGTTGGAGGGATTTGCGCTGCGCGGATGGTCGGAGAGGGTGTTAGATGGTGGGTATGTAGGGTGGAGGCGAGTGAGGGGCTTTGGGAGTGTGGGACATACCGATGGAGGGAGAAGATGGCCTTCTTGCTGTCCCTTGTGACGTCGCGACTCGCCTTGACGAGGCGCTCGCGCTTGTCGTTGGCCGTGTCTAGTTCGTCAGCGAAGACTTTGAATTGTGCATTGAAGGGGCCCTCAGAGGAGGGTGTGCGCACCATGTTAAAGAGCAGGAAGATGAGGTCGCTTGGAAGATGAGGTCGCTTGGAAGATGAGGTCGCTTGGAAGGAATTTGGTGGTCGGCGAAGCGAGTGAAGAAGAAATCGTTGACGGGAATTGGATTTGAGGCGGGTGGGGGGGTGTTGCGGCGGAGTCAACGATGCCTGTACACGTGCACGCGAGGGACACGTGTGCGGGAGTGTCACTTGGACACTGTAGTTCCTGTATGTCATCGTTGTCCAACCATGACACAGGAACTACAGTCCTTCCTGCCAAGGAAGGAGGAAGGAAACGGGGGGTTACAGTAACAATCAGGCTAAAAAAGAGGCGCTGGCCGGCGTGCCGACGTGTACTCGAAAGGCGGGTCTCCGGATGACGTGTAGGACGTGTCGCAATCGCAGGTAACGTTAGATCCTCCCTGTCTCGCTGATCACCATCGTATTCCATCCATCGCTCCATTGGCCAACCACATTCCATTCCAATTTTTTAAAGCACCTCCAATCACGCTCAAAAAACACTTAAAAAAATAGGGACAACCGTAAACACACTCCCTCAACTCCCATCGACGGATCACACCGACCAACTTTGGCCTCGCGCTCCCCCCCCCCCCCCCCCACGCCCCGAGGAACGACCGCACCTGCGTCAGGGTCCTCGGGAACGTGAACGTTTTGAAAGCGTCCGCTGCCGCTTCGGCGACGCTCAACTTACCGGGGGAAATGACGTCCCCCAGGTAGTGCACCTTCGGTTGGAAGAGGCTACACTTCTTGAGCTTGAGGGAGATTCCGGCGCCCTTCAA